>NC_142945.1:49182380-49254880 GCF_046866305.1 Octopus bimaculoides | reverse complement strand
GTGTGTATGTGTGAGTACCTGCATGTTCATGCTAAAAGTTTCAATTAAAAATCTACATAATGTTTGCAGTTTTAAACATTACTGTCACTCTAATGTTAAAAACCAGAAATATTAAATTTTCAATTGCAGCTTTTATGTAAACTGGCATTGAAAGCAGAATTTGGTACAGATTCCAGACAGCTGCTCTGGCAATGACCATGCTTGGATGGTGCTGTTAGCACTCCACTGGCACAGGTGCCAGTCATCGAATTTGGTTCAATTTCGATTTCACTTGCCCCAACAGGTCTTCGCAAGCAGAGTTTAGTGTCCAATGAAGGAAAGGTTGGCATGGGTGCCAGTCGTCGAGTTTGGTTCCATTTCGATTTCGATTTTGATAATTATTATATATATATCACGGTGGTGCACCAGCATGACCGCAGCCACTTGGCTGAAACACATAAATAAATAAAATTAAAAAAAAAAAATAAATAAATAAATAAATATATACATATTAAATATAGACAAGACAAATAAATAAGTAGACAGACAGACAGACAGAAAGACTGGCAGACAGACGGACAGACAGACAAGCAGTTTGAAAGATAGAGAGACAAACAAGCAAAGAAACACTCTGAGTTCTATGTCACATTGAATTAGTTTTGTAAAGAAGAGACACCAGTTCTGCAAGTACTTAGAAATGAATAAGACTACAAATACACAATAGAGGGTTACTTTAAAAAACACGTGACCGGTGCCACAAAGCCTTATATATACTTGTAGAGTGAATGGCCATGCATACATAAAAAATCTGTTTGAGGACCATAATACGATCAGAGTTCAGAAATGCAATATAAAAGCCAGAGAATGCATGAGTTGTGGAGAATGAGGTTACCACTTCAGAATAACAGCGTTACCATAGTTTAAATTATCAGCTGATAAAATAATTTTTATTAGCTTAAATTCTGAAATTAATATGAGTTATTTTGCATGTCATTCAACAAGAGCTTTTAATTGCAAATATCTTTTATTCTCTAAAATTCTGGTGGTTTTAAATATATATTTAAAGATTTTGTTTGTAGTTTAAATTCATTGAATTTATTAAGTGTGTATATGCTTTATCTATCTTCTCATTCTTTGTTTATCTTTCTCTCTCTCTGAATACATACATACATATATACATAAACAGTGTGTGTATATATATATATATATATATGTGAGTGTGTGTGTGTGTGTGTGTGTGTGTGTGTGTGAAGGTGCGTGGCTTAGTGGTTAAGGTGTTGCATTCACGATTGCGTGATAGCGGGTTCGATTCCCAGACCATGCATTGTGTGTTCTTGAGTGCAAAGCACTTTATTTCATGTTGCTCTGTGATCATTCGATATCTGACATGTGGCACCTGGTTGCACCTGTACAGGTAATGTTGGTCTGATGGAGGGAGTGAGCTTATGTCTGCACAAACATTTGATCACTATAAACAAATCATCTGTGTGGTTGTTCGGTAAGAAATTGTTGAACCCTCATACATCGTCTAACGACAGGAGAGTCCATCATATATATATATATATATATATATATATATATGATGGACTCTCCTGTCATTAGACGATGTATATATATATATATATATATATATATATATATACGGGGGATGCTTGTATGAATTATGCATGTATATATTTATACATATACACAGACATATAGAAAGAAAACAAGACAGGATAGTTTGTTCGTTAAATTTTAGTCACATGATTTTATGTATATTTCATCAACAATAAAAAGCAGATTGCATTGTCAAATCTTCAGATATTGTGTAACTTTGATTAGTAACCTTAAGTGTTCATACTGGACTGCTAAGGGGCTAAACATAGAGGGGACAAAGAAGGACAGACAAAGGGATTAAGTCGATTAGATCCACCCCAGTGCATAACTGGTTCTTAATTTATTGACCCCGAAAGGATGAAAGGTAAAGTCGACCTCAGCGGAATTTGAACTCAGAACGTAGCGGCAGACGAAATACCACTAAAGATTTCGGCCGGCGCGATAACGATTCTGCCAGCTCATCGCCAGATTACTCAGTCAACTACAATGCTTATTTATTCACATCGTTTTGGATTAATCATGCATTATCTCATACCTCCAAGATTTCAATGAATCGATTGTTTATTTTTAGAATGTAACGTCGGTGTGAGAGGCTGGATCTGGCCAGTTTCAACATACAACAGGCCAGTTTAAACACTAAAGGGTTAAGCCAGGTGATGGGTCGAGTGTATAGACTTCTGTTGAGACAGTTGATACAGTATCTTCTGTAAATTATAAAATATGTCACAGTCTACAGTTAGACCAGTCTAAAACAGGCTTTGGAAGGAAGGACAGATTAACAAAACAAGCAGACCAGCGATCGCTGTTGCTGTTGCTGATGATATTGTAGTTGTTGCTGTTTTTATTATAGTTTCTGTTGTTGTCTTTGCTGCTGTTGTTGTCGTTGCTGCTGCTGCTGCTGCTGATGATGATGATGTTGTAGTTGTTGCTGTTTTTATTATAGTTTCTGTTGTTCTTGCTTCTGCCGCTAGCGTTGGGGGTTGTTTAGCCTCAAGTCAATCCTTGTTGCCCGGATCTATGCGCAAAGACATATGAGTTATGATTACCTGATCCTTTTTAGACGCACCTTACACTACATCTTCCAATTTCAAGGCAGTAAGATCTATTTCGAAGGTAGTTTCATTGCTATTTCTAGCAACATACAAGCGCCCTTCGCAAGCACCTGCTTTATTGGCTCAAGAGAAACCAAGCAAACAGAGTTATCTACCTTGTGCAGTAGCTGAAATGTCAAATTTTTCACACTCGGGTGCACAACAACACCTGAACACCTGTCAGAGACAGGTGAGAAGAGCTCAATGTGGCTACAGACAAAAAGGCATGATAGCTGGAGCTGAAAAAGAACACAGTGAACCACTACAAAGAGAATAGAAGGCGGGAAATCCGTTTGAAATAGATCCTCAATGCAAGTTCTTTCGAAAGTCTGCGTGGCAAAGCGACATGTACTATATACTCTTTTCACTCTTTTACTCGTTTCAGTCATTTGACTGTGGCCATGCTGGAGCACCGCCTTTAGTCGAACAAATCGACCCCAGGACTTATTCTTTGGAAGCCTAGTACTTATTCTATCGGTCCTCTTTTTGCCGAACCGCTAAGTTACGGGGACGTAAACACACCAGCATCGGTTGTCAAGCGATGTTGGGGGGACAAACACAGATACACAAACATACACACACACACACACACACACACATATATATATATATATATATATATATATATATATATATATATATATATATATATACATACATATATACGACGGGCTTCTTTCAGTTTCCGTCTACCAAATCCACTCACAAGGCTTTGGTCGGCCCGAGGCTATAGTAGAAGACACTTGCCCAAGGTACCACGCAGTGGGACTGAACCCGGAACCATGTGGTTGGTAAGCAAGCTACTTACCACACAGCCACTCCTAAGCCTATATAGTTCAGGGAAATAATATCACTCGTAGGTTCCAGGCTCAATCCCCACCAAAGATGGTATTTCGAAAACAACAATGGGGTACCTAGGAGTCGTGACCTAGGTGATACCGACTCCCTCAGAGTATCAAAAACTAATAGACCGAAATATTTACTTGACGGGAGTCCCGCCTCTGAAGATATCTCTTGATGTACGCTTATCCCGTCGCAAGTTTCCACTTGCCAAAGCTTGCTGTTACTATACCGAAACACTGTGATATTCAAAGTTAGTTATCTCTTGCCATATTTCTATATTTCATTTGAGTGACACTAATCTTTCTTGGGAAATGCCATGCCATTTCATTAGATTTAAAAGTTTTGAGTAAATAAATAACGAGTTGGCTTTTTTTTAAAGAACTTAGCATGTTTTTTCCATATGTCATAAGCACATATAATTAGCTCTAGCACTCTTAACGGCGGGATACGAAGGAGAAAAAAAACTGGAGAGATTCTGTACGGAGGTTTATGTAGAGGCTGATGGGGTTGGTGTTTTATTTTGTTTTGTTTTTTTGGGGTGGGGTAGAGGTTGGTGGTGGTGGTGGGAATTTTGTAAAAGCTGGAGGCGGTGATGGAAGCACAATGACAGGAAAAGAATTCCGAGGTTGAAGTAGTTATGGGTTGTTTTCTGTCCGTTTTCCAGCGAATTGAGATGGTAATTTGTGTTGTAAATGTCGTGAAAAGTAATTTCAAGAGATTTAAAACTCTTTGGCTGTCACCGACGATTCGACCGACTTACTAGAAATAGCAGCCAAATCTCCCACAAAATCGCACCTTCTGCTTAAGCCAGAACACTCTTGGAAGAATAAATGTAATCATAGACGTATTTATCCAACAGAAAAAGAAAGACGGGATGATCGTGGTTAGGACTTCTTTAATCACTAGGGGTTTGCTCATTCCAGAGGTTGACCTGGAGTTAAACAACAAACCAGTTAGTAAATTGTCACACTCCTTCCCGCCTCTTTCACGTCCTTCTCCTCCTCCTCTTTCCCACAGTTATCAATGGAAACACTATGCAGTACAGAGTTCAGAGTGACAGTAGGAGGCATACATATATCTTAAGTTGTCTGTGTTGCCTGACTGACCTACTACTGTTGATTTGATATGGTCATTCTTTTCATACCTTCCCTCACCCCAACCGCCAACCTTGTCTAGTCTAAACTAGTTTAAACTAGTAGTAAAATACACGGCCTTATTTCAGTACATACTACACCTTCCATTCAAGTACCATATTTGTACAGGAGTAGGTGTTGGACTGGGACAACTGTTAGAGCATATGACAAACATTATTTGGTGATATATATGTTATAGTTCTTTTACATTCTGAGTTCAAATCTTGCAGAGGTCAGCTGCATCTTTTATTTTAATGGGAGCTGGAAGTCAATAAAATGTAGTGTTGGTTTAGTGTTAGGGTCAATGTAACTAGCTGTACCACATGAATTATATTATCTGTTTGGCAGACAACAGTAAATAATTTGTTTGCTGATTCCTACAAACAAGAGTTTGTGCTTTTGTTAGGCTCATCAGTGAAGCTGGGTAACTTTTACTGAGGAGACAGGCTATGAGGTCAAAACAGTATGGTATTTTGAAACCCTTTACACCAGTGAATGCTGTGTAATGGAAACATTGTCTAAAGGGAAGAGGTGTTTTCTGATGACAATGAACAAAAGCAACAAATCCTGTCTAACCTATACAAGAATGGAAAAATGGTCATTAAAATAATGATGATGATGTTAACAGTAGTGTTCCTCTCCAACTCCGAACACTGTGTTTATGTTACAGAGATAAGGGAAAAATAACTCTGACTGAGTCATTGTGACAGTGTTGACGTTTCACCACTACCATGACAACCAATGTTATTTCTTCTCTGAGCATAAGTTTAAAAGCTGAGTCTACAAAGAGGGGCTACAACCAGATAAAAATCTCCTAGCAGTTGAAATGCACAAGTCTCTGACAACCAGAAGGGCAGTCAGGAGTTATGACTTGGATGCAGCCTGGCTCCCTTACAGTGTAAGATGTTAAGGGCCAAAATTTTCTGTTCTCCAATGGTTATAGGGGCTACTCCAGAGCTTTGCAAGTTACAAGGTGACCATCACTAACGTTGGTACCATAAATAAAGCACCTGGTACACTCCTATGGTACCCAACCATAGAAACTGTACCAAGATAGTCATTAGAGGATGTCACAGTCCTTCAACTTGTCAGTCCCCAGTCAAGCCAGCCAACCAACCAACCAACATCGGCATGGAAGCTGAATATCAAATGATGATGATGATGATGACGAAATCTGTCAGAGATGTGTACAAGCTTACTAAATCCATCTAGCCATCACTCACTCGAAATGTCCATTGTTGAATTGTTAGGTTTATGCCAGACAGCTGTTATCACATGCAGAGTGCATTCAAGTATTAGCCGAATCTATTAGTAACAATGCACCACCACCACCACCACCACCACCACCACCACCACCATCATCATCATCATCATCACCACCTTCCTTTGGCAAGGAAGAGCAGGTTGTCTTTCTCTGCGTGGCGTCTTTAGCAAAATAAGTTGTGTTGTATATGTGGTTGAAAAGTTTGAAGACAGAGTCTATCCTCTCAGACTATCATCATCATCATCATCGTTTAACGTCCGCTTTCCATGCTAGCATGGGTTGGACGATTTGACTGAGGACTGGTGAAACCAGATGGCTACACCAGGCTCCAATCTGATTTGGCAGAGTTTCTACAGCTGGATGCTCTTCCTAACGCCAACCACTCTGAGAGTGTAGTGGGTGCTTTTACGTGCCACCCGCATGAGGCCAGTCAGGCGGTACTGGCAACGGCCACGGTCAAATGGTGTATTTTATGTGCCACCCGCACAAGAGCCAGTCCAGGGGCACTGGCAACGATCTCGCTCGAATCCTTCATAAATGCCGTAAAGCACTACCTGAAGGTTTATACAGAGCAGGAAATACTTCCATGTGGTAAATTTTAGGAAAGGTTGGTTAAAGTGGAGAAATTGGTGCGGCTAAACAAGGCTCTGCTTTATTCTTCCGCTGCTGCTACTTGTTTCGCTTTCGGGTTTTTTTTTTTAACCTGCTGAGTCTGGAAGAAGTGGCGTTGTCCATGATCCTTGCAAACCCTCCAGGACTGATGAGCTGGATGTGAAGGTGCATGGAATAGGGGTTAGGGTATGGCACTCATGAACGTGTAATTGGGGTTTTGGTCCCCTGGCCAGCTGTGCATTGAGTTCTTGAGCGAAACACTTCATTTCATGTTGTTCCATCTAACTCAACTGTAAATGGCATATGAGGATGAGATGGTGGCTCGGGATAATCATCCGAATGGAGGTATCATGATCCACGTTTTGTATTCAGTGATTGAAAGGATGAATAGCACAACTCATACAGTGAACCCTATCTGGTTGGGATAGGTTGTTCAGCCAGGATGATGATGATGATGATGATGGTGATGATGGTGATGACGATGATGATAGCAGTGATGACAACGACGATAACAATGATGGGAGGAGATTTTAGAGCAGTGATTCTCAGCAGGGGTCCATATGACACTTGAGGTCTTTA
Organism: Octopus bimaculoides; assembly: GCF_046866305.1. Taxonomy (NCBI): domain Eukaryota; kingdom Metazoa; phylum Mollusca; class Cephalopoda; order Octopoda; family Octopodidae; genus Octopus; species Octopus bimaculoides. The sequence goes on along the minus strand of NC_142945.1, from coordinate 49,247,780 downwards.
ATTCTCCATTCTCTAAGTTTCATTCTCCATAACTTAGCAGTTCAGCAAAAGAAACCGATAGAATAAGTACCAAATTCTGCCAAGGTCAATTTATTTTTTTCTTTCATCCTCCTGGGTCAAACCAAAATAAATTACCCGGTGCCCCCACCACTCCCCCCGTTCCCCGGTTGCCCTTAGCAGAGTCCAGTCGGTTGCAAGCAATCAGGCTGGGTCTCCCTTGTCTGAAGATAATTCCTCCCTCTTTCTCACTTGCCCCTACCAACTAAGAGACCTTGGTAAAGGAGAAAGGCCCTGAACTTAGTTGGAATCGTAATTGTGTGACAGGCATTGTACTCAGGTGAGAAATCTTTATGTAATTATTCTGTTCCATGAGAAAGTTCTCTACAGACCTTGAAACCAGTTTTCAGATGAGAGTAACGCTTACACATACAAGTATACATATATGTATTCGTGTATACACATACACATAAGCTTATACATATGTATATACTCTCATATAATATACATAGGTATGTATGTATGTATGTGTGTGTGTGTGTGTGTGTAATATAGTGTTGCTATAAGATTAAAGGGAGATAACGAACGTAGTTTATATGTTTTATTTTCGCTTGCTTTCCTTGAAATACTAATACAATCTGTTTTTGAGAGCCCCTCTGTGCGTGTCAGGGGTAACGAACTTTTAAGTACCCCAGGGGTATATTTCGAGTGTATGAGAACCAGGAGTAGCATGTCTGTGTTAAGGAAAATAAATTCATCGTTAATTTTTACCAATTCAAATGAATTATATTAACGTTTTGGTTGTAAGGATTAAACTATTTTAACTTAGGCGAACGCTCGTGGCGTAGTCATTGGGATATTCAGCTTACCATCGTAAGATCGTGAGTTCGATTCCTAGCGGCGCGATGTATCCTTGAGCAGGACACTTTATTTCATGTTGCTTCAGTTCATTCAGCTGGCAAAAATTGAGTAGTAGCTAATTTTTTTTAAACCTGACACTTATTTTATCAGTAACTTTTGCTCAATTGCTAAGTTAATGTGGCCATAAACATACCAGCCTTGGTTATCAAGCAGTAGTAGGAGACAACTCAAACACACACACACACACATATATATACATACATACAACAGGCTTCTTTCAGTTTCCACCTACCAAATCCACTCGCAAGGTTTATGTTGGCTTGAGGCTATAGCAGATGATGCTTGCCTAAAGTGCCACACAATGGAACTGAACCTGGAACCATGTGGCTGGGAAGCAAACTTTTTATCACAGAGCCACCGTCTCTTTTATGTGAACATTAAAGTAGTGGGGGGGGGGGTAGAGGAGGCTGTAGTTGTGTTGGTGGTAGTATGGCAGTGTTGGCAACAGCAGTGGTGACAGAGTGGGGTGGTGGTGGTGGTGGTGATAAAATAAAAGAAAGATCTTGCACACTTTGAACTTTGATGTCTTCTAAAAGACAAGTATATACACTCATATATATATATAAGTATGTACATATATGTGTGTATACATGTATATATATTCTTTGTATTATTACATTATTGAACGCACACGTCCTTTTTTGCAAGTAAGTCTACTTATATATATATATATATATATATATATATATATATATATATATATATATATATATATATATATTTGTGTGCGTGTGTGTGTGTGTGAGTATACATCTGTGTCACAATGAATAAATGGCCAAATTGATTTGTCCTCAAATGTTTTGATTTATTGATTCCATTGTTCAATGTAAGAAAGAAATATGGATAGCAAGCTCTTAAACATATGTGTTCATACGAATGAATGCGTACAAATGTGTGTATGTGTATATATATATAGTATATGTGTGTGTGTGTATCATCATCATCATCGTTTAACGTCCGCTTTCCATGCTAGCATGGGTTGGACGATTTGACTGAGGACTGGTGCAACCGGATGGCTACACCAGGCTCCAAGCTAATTTGGTAGAGTTTCTACAGCTGGATGCCCTTCCTAATGCCAACCACTCAGAGAGTGTAGTGGGTGCTTTTACGTGTCACCCGCACGAAAACGGCCACGCTCGAAATGGTGTCTTTTATGTGCCACCCGCACAAGCCAGTCCAGGGGCACTGGCAACGATCTCACTTGGCTTGCCAGGTCTTCTCACGCACAGCACATTTCGAAAGGTCTCGGTCAGTAGTCATCGCCTCGATATATATATATATATATATATATACACTCACACACACACACATACGAGGGGTGTTCATTAAAGTTTTCCCCTGACCCACTTCTGGTTATTGCAGAAAACGGAACTTGTACAGGTATAACCATACATTTCTTTATATGTCACATTGTAAATTACAGCTTCCCTCTAGCATTCGTTTGTCTTTTATGGCTGATGAAGTGTACTAAAGTGTTATAATGGAGGCAGTTGAATGCAGATCGGTGATCAAGTTCTTATACTTGAAAGGTCATACAGCAAAAGAGACAATCGATGAGATGAAAGAAATTTATTGTGACGATGCACCAGCATACAATGCAGTCAAGCGCTGGCACCACCAGTTCAGATGTGGTCGGACATCAGTGGAAACTGCTCCTATTCCTGGACAACCACATTCCACCATTCTATGTATGTATGTATGTATGCATCATCATTTAACGTCCATTCCCCATGTTGGTATGGATATATGTGTGTATGTGTATGGGTGTCTTTACGTCTGTTTGTCCCCATACATCATCATTTCAGCAAAAGAAACTGACAAAATAAATACCAGACTTAAAAGGATACCAAGTGCTGGGGTCGATTCGTTCAACTAAAGATTCTTCAAGGTAGATGTCCCAGCATGGCCACAGTGAAATGACTGAAAACAAAAGATAGAATAAAACATAAATATAAATATAGATATATACATAGGTGCAGGCATGGCCGTGTGGTAAGTAGCTTGCTTCCCAACCACATGGTTCCAGGTTCAGTCTCACTAGGTGGCACCTTGGGCAAGTGTCTTCTACTATAGCCTAGGGCCGACCAAAACCTTGTGAGTGGATTTGGTAAACAGAAACTGAAAGAAGACCATCATATATATCCATATATATCATCATGTATATATCATCATCATCATCATCGTTTAACGTCCGCTTTCCATGCTAGCATGGGTTGGACGATTTGACTGAGGACTGGTGAAACCGGATGGCAACACCAGGCTCCAATCTAATTTGGCAGAGTTTCTACAGCTGGATGCCCTTCCTAACGCCAACCACTCAGAGAGTGTAGTGGGTGCTTTTACGTGTCACCCGCACGAAAACGGCCACGCTCGAAATGGTGTCTTTTATGTGCCACCCGCACAAGCCAGTCCAGGGGCACTGGCAACGATCTCGCTCGAAAATCCTACAGGAGCCAGTCAGGCGGTACTGGCAACGGCCACGCTCAAAATGGTGCATCTCATGTGCCACCCGCACAAGAACCAGTCCAGGGGCACTGGCAACGATCTTACTTGGCTTGCCGGATATATATGATGATGATGATATATATATTTATGTGTGTGTGTTTCTCCCCACTACCACCACCACCACTTGACAACTGATGTTGGTTTGTTTACATTCCCATAACTTAGCGGTTCAGCAAAAGCGACCAACAGAATAAGTACTAGGCTTACATAGAATAAGTTCTGGGGTTAATTTGTTCGACTGAAGGTGGTGCTCCAGCATGGCCGTAGTCAAATGACTGAAACCAATAAAAGGATATATATATATATATATATATACAGCAGTTGTACACTGTCAACTCAATGTGACAGTCCCAATAAGGGAATCATACTGCTGCTATTTAGCCCTAGGAAGCTGCACCATAGATATAGATGAGTATACACACACTATGCTTGCATTATGCAAGATTCATGTTGACCATGGACACCACACACTTAATGTCAGGTGTAACAGTTTTTCCTTTATGGACTGTATTTGATAAAACATGAGAAAATTTCATCATCTTCCTACAGCCTGGCTGTTGACACACTTCCAGAACCAAAACCAGAGATACAATGAGAGGGAAGTTAGTGAACAGTTTTTACATCAGTGATGAAATATTTTGACACCTCATTTTATACAATATTATCAGAAAATAAACAAATGGGAATGTATTGGTAACTCTCTGTTTTTTTTCTTTTTTTGTAATCCGGTTCAGAATTCATTTTAAGAGTGGGTGTGCCGGATTATTTCATTCTTCAGAGAATCTCAATTTCTGTAAGAAATGTCTTTCTTTCACTCACACACACAAACACACATATAAATATATAGGCATGTATGATGATGATGATGATGATGATGATGTATATATTGTAAAGGTAGACTCTAAAAATAAAGATTACAACACTGAATAAATATATATCATCATCATTGTTTAACATCCATTTTCCATGCTGGCATGGGTTGGACGGTTTGAGTGAGGACTAGTATGCCAGTCGGCTGCACCAGACTCCAATCTGATCTGACGAGGTTTCTACAGCTGGATGCCCTTCCTTACACGTAGTGGGTGCTATTTATGTGCCACCAACATGGAAGCCAGTCAGGCAGCACTGGCATTGGCCCATGCTTCAATGGTGCTTTTTACGTGCCACCAATACGAGTGCCAGTCAGGTGGCACTGGCATCAGCCACTATTATGACTTCACTTGACTGAACAGGTCTTCTCAAGCACAACATGTTGCCCAGAGGTTCAAGGCTAATTTTAAATGGGCTGGTTATGCAACAGTGGTGTCAGTCACAGTCCAAGAGTGGCTGTATGGTAAGAAGCTTGCTTCCCAACAACATGGTTCTGGGTTCAGTCCCACTGTGTGGCACCTTGGTCAAGTATTGTCTACTGTAGCCCTGGGCTGACTAAAGCCTTGTGAGTGGATTTGGGAGATGGAAAATTGAAAGAAGCCTGTTGTGTATATGTGTGTGTGTGTGTGTGTAGTATGTATTTGTGTATCTGTGTTTGTCCCCCACCATCGCTTGACAACCGATGTTGGTGTGTTTATGTCCCTGTAACTTACCAGTTCAGCAAAAAGACCGATAGAATAAGTACTAGGCTTACAGAGAATAAGTCCTGGGGTTGATTTGTTTCACTATCTATCTATCTTTCAATCTTTCTATCTATGTTCTAGCTGACATGTGATCTACTGTGGCAGGGTATTTTCCAGCCAATCTTGACTCACAAGGTGCACAAAAGTAAACAATCAAGGTGCTATGCAGAATGAGTTACTAATTGCAACTCATGATTATGAATATTACATTTTTGCTACAAGAAAAATGCAAGTCATATTCTGGCTTTAAAAATCCATTTTGTCATGGTCACTGACAAAACAAGTTAACTTGTCATCAATGGTCTTACTTGTCTGATGAGTCAACACCCACCACGTATCTATCTATCTGTCTGTCCGTCTGTTTATGTATACATGTACGTATGTATCTATTGATATACATACATATATATATATATACATATATATATACCAACATACATATATATATATATATATATATATATATATATATATATATATATATATATATGTATATATATATATATATATATATATATATATATATATACATACATATATATATATATGTACATACATATATATATATATATATATATATACATATATATATATATACATACATATATATATCATCATTGTTTAACGTCTGTTTTCCATGCTGGCATGGGTTGGACGGTTTGACTGAGGACTGGTGAGCCAGAAGGCTGCACCAGGCTTAATCTGATCTGGCAGGGTTTCTACAGCTGGAGGCCCTTCCTAACGCCAACCACTCCAAGAGTGTAGTGGGTGCTTTTAGTAAAAGCTATCGTTTGACTGTATTTCAGTACTTTTAGAAAAACCTTAGAAGAGTCTTCAAAGTTTCTTTCATGCAGATCAAATTTTTTTCAAATGTAGTCCACATGTGGAACAAATTTTGCTGTTTTGCAAATAAATATCATGTAACTAGAAATGAAACTCTAACCATCCTCTCTTTTTATCTCTGGCAATATTTTATTCAGTATGTATGGGTGCAGGCATGGCTGTGCTATTAAGAAGCTAGCTTTCCAACCATGTAGTTTCGAGTTCAGTTCCACTGTGTAACACCTTTACTCTTTACTCTTTTACTTGTTTCAGTCATTTGACTGCGGCCATGCTGGAGCACCGCCTTTAGTCAGGCAAATCGACCCCAGGACTTATTCTTTGTAAGCCCAGTACTTATTCTATTGGTTCTCTTTTGCCGGACCGCTAAGTTACGGGGACATGAACACACCAGCATCGGTTGTCATGGAATGTTGGGGGGATGGGGGGTGGAGAGAACACCGACACACACACATATATATATACATATACATATATACGACAGGCTTCTTTCAGTTTTCGTCTACCAGGTGTGCTGATGAAAAGGAGATACTTGGTTACCTGGTCAGAGAGAAAAGCAAGAGAAGGAGAGAGGTGATTTATAACATTTCCACTTATTGTTATGACAATAAAATGGCTGCAGCTGTTTGTTTCAGGTAACATAATGATAATATAAAGTTGGTTGAAAATTAAAAAAAAGCAGATAAAATGGCTACAGTAGTTGTTCTCCTCACCAAAGATTGACAGTGATGAACATATCTTTTATTTATCATTGTAATTCATTTACTTCTATAGCTTAGAATAAATATGGATTCAACGTGTTTTATGATTTACAACCAAAAGCCTATCAAATGTTATATTTACCTGTGACACTGTAAGCTAATGGATACTCTGCTTATTTGCTTAAAGATGTGGCAGCCATTAATTTTAGATTTGTGGATGTCTCTTAATGAAATAGTTTTCTAAATTTGATGAAGGGCCCTGCCTGTTTCATCATATCTTTCCCTTTTTCCTCTTCCTCGCAACAAAGAAATATCTAAGAAGGCTTGTAAGTATGTCTCACGGTCCTAGCGGACAAAACAGAAATCGTGTTGTCCCAGAGGATAACAAAGGAGATACATTAAAAGTTATGTCTAGAAACAATTTTTATTAAACAATATTTTGTAATGAATTTTAGAAATGTGAAATAGTTTTTCAGTGGTGAATCAATCTTGAAAAAAGATTAACTGGACAGTCTAGAAAATACTACTCACCAAAATACAGTATAGTTTTTAAATTTTAATTTAAAATTTACAAGTTTCTTATTTACATATAAATGTGATTTTATTCAATGTATTTCCCCCCTCAGATTCACACACTTATTGCAGCGGTTTTTCAGGTTTCTTAAGCCCCGTAAAAGAAGTTGGAATTTTGGGCCTCCAGCCAGGCCTTTCACGATACCCTTAAAGCCAGAAACTTTTCAGCACCCACCTTGTGCATTTGTTTAACCTTTTCTCCTGCTAGTAAAGGTTAGACAGGGAGGTACTAGAGGCAGGATTTTCATAGCCAGATGCTCTTCCTGTCACCAAGGCTAACCTGCTTTCAAAATAAAGAGATTTTGATTCCAGTCGAATTTGAAAATGCAGATTAAAGAGGAGAAATTGGTGACAGGAAATATCAACAAATTTTATTAGTTGCAGCCCAACTACAAACAGTAATATCACCACTTGCATTTTAGCTTCTCGAAGAGCCGGTTTCTAACCTAGATCCAAGGCTCCTTCACTGGAATTTCAGCATCAACACCTACAGAACTGCTTCATTGCATTATGGGACATCGACCCCTGCATTCAGGGACAGAGTACAGCATATCACCCATAAACGTGTCTACCCTTCAAAAAAAAAAAAAAAAAAAATTGTGGGCTTCTTTCAGTTTCTGTCACAAGGTTTTGGATGGTCTGGGGCTACAGCAGAAGACACTTGCCCAAGGTACCATGCAGTGGGTAAATTGCTTCTGAGGTTCAACTTGCTTGTACTTGTGGTGGCATTCACCTGGGGTGGGTTGAGTTATCTCCAACCTATGAGTGAGGATACAAGTTCACATGTGGTCCCTAATCACATGCATACACACCAGTTAAGTTGCCAGTGAGTTGATCATGTAGCAGATTGTACTGGATCCCATGTTACATGTAGCACTCATCAGAGATCTCACAAGTGACCTGAGACTCGATACTTAACTACAATTAACCCATATGTGCTCATAAAAAAAATGAAGCCTTAAAATTTCACTGTATTTAGATTAAACGTTATGGTAAGCTTTTACAATCTGGAAGAGAAGGACAATAACAACTGTTAGCTACGGGTGTCGACTCCCTACCGAACATCTGGTGCTTCCTGGCGAGTTTATGTCCAAACAAGTAGGAGTAGGTTTTGCGTTGCAAAAACGCAACCAGGGGTATATATGGGTTAAAAGTAATTACAAGTAAAAATAAAACAAGAACTTTATTAAACTTTATACAAGTGTTTTATACAATAGATTAGAGCAGCAAATTTGTCAGTATTTTTAAAGTGAGCCCTCCATGTAAATTCCGTTAAGAAAGACTGAAATAGAAATTTAATATGTTTTCTTTGAAATTGTTTTTTTAATCTTATCCACAACTTGTCTATATTTCTGGTGTGGATTTCTGTGTCTTCTGAATCATAATCTATTAATTCATGAGTATATATGCCTTGTTGGATTTGATCAATTTCCAGATATTCTGCCCAAATATCAGACACAATGTGGGTACCTACAAGACAAAAAAAAAAAAAAAAAAAAAGCTGTCGTGAACCTTTATATTTATAGAGGACGTGAAGTGAAGGTTTGTGTCATTCCTACATTTTCCAAGAACTCAAAAATGAAAATGGATTCTGATTAAAAAAATAATCAAATCTTGTTCATAAACTTGGCTATTAACACTCACTACACAATGCACCACCCAGAAGAGAATTGAAACCATGATCAAGCAATCATGAATGCAGCACGCAAACCACTAGGCTATATGCCTTCAGCATGGCTATATTGAAGTTAGCGTAAGTGTTATTTTAGCAAAATGATTCAATATCATAAAAAATATATTTCTATCACACAGCAATCGCAGTCAATTTTAGTCATTTCTTTAATATTGGTTTTCATTGATTCCATGTCTAACCATAAAATTTCTCCTGTAGCCTGAAACACTGGAAGTCAATGTGATTGACTTTCAGCTTGAATTTGTTGAAAGGTGACGACTGTTGAAAAAAGTATAATGGGCAGGAAAGTAGTTCCAGAGTTGGTTCTTTGGGGGGTAAAAAAAAAAAAAAAGAGGCAAAATATTTCAAATAAAGTGTTCGGTTTGCTGAGGATAAATTCGTACCAAGGGAGGTAACTTAGAAATTTAATATAAACTTAACAGTTTCTCAGAATGGACGGAACATTCCAGGTTTTCTCAAGTCAGTCCTTTAACTAAGACATATTGTGGACACGCACAGTGAGAGTATATGTATGTAAATAAATGAGAAGGCCACTACTTGGCCTCTTGACCTGTTAAATTTAGCAGCCGAATCTCTCTCAAATTACATATGATGGCCTAAAAACGGAGACTAGAACTCAGTTTCGTTGAAGTGGGTGGGTCTTCTCCAGAACCTCATCTCGTCAGACATTTCACTCCATCGTCATCTCCTCTGTGAGGCCCAACATCCTGAGATTGGTCCTCACCACTTCATCCCATGTCTTCCAGGGCTTCTCTCCTCCACAGGTGCCACCCACTTTCAGTGATAGGCATATTTCTTTATACAGTTATCTTCATTCATATGCATCACATGTCCAAACCAACATAGTCTTCTCTCTTGCATGCCCAACTTTTCTCTCAACACATCTGCACTTTGTCGTTCAAGCACACTGATGTTGCACATCCATCAATACATACTACCTTTATTCCTCTCTAGTCTACGCATATCTTCTACATTCAGAGCCCATGTCTTACTATTATAAAGTACAGCTGTTTGTACACAAGTATCATACAATCTACCTTTCACTCTCAGAGTCCTTTTGTTGTCAACGGAGGTAATAGCTCTCTGAACTTCCTCCATCCTATTCTTATTCTAGAAACAATACCTTCAGAACACCCTCCATCATTGCTAATTTGGTCACCTAGGTAAGAGAAACTATCTACAACCTCAAGAGAGCCTCTTGGGCATTTGAGAGACTCTAATTCCTGTGTGCTCTTCGTGCTTATTGTTCCTGCACATCTGCCACATACAAAGATGACCTTATTTGTTAATCTACCTGCTTACACTGGATGCAGCGAATGGAATTACTTTCAACTCCTTTCCTACATATTGAGCAGGGCCGTTTACCTAACGGAAAGAGTTCTTATCTTCTTACTTGTTAACAACTTTGGTCTTTGGAAGCTTAACTTTAAAGTCCTTTGATTCCAGGTTTTACTTCCATACCTGGAATATCTTCTCCAATAAGCGCAAGGTCCTCAGCATATAGTAGTTCGCATGGGCATCCAGTTTTGAGTTCCTCTGTTATGGCCTGGGGGACTATGACGAATAAGAGTGGAGTGAGAACTGAGTCCTGGTGAACCCCTACCTGTACACTAAATTCATCACTGTACTCATGGCTGATGCGCACCCTACTGACAACACCACTGTACATGGCTTGTACAGCTCTGACAAAGCCTTGGGAGTGGATTTGATAAACAGTCACTGAAAGAAGCCTGCCACACACACACACATATATATATATACACACTCATACATGTATATATCTCGTTTCATGTGAACACAATTGTAATCTATACCCTCCCAAACATACTTCTACAGAGTTTCATTAAAAAAATTGCCCTTTTCAGAAAGTTATACGAAAAGCTGTGGCACTAATCTGTACTTATGCTAAAAATCCTCTTGTTATTTATGTGGAAATAAATTTCCTTTGCTTTAAATAATTTCGAAAATAACATATTCAGCAAAAAACTTGACATTATTAAGCTGATGTAAGGAACATAAATTAACAAGAAATTTTGATGGAAGAATTTAGATATCTTTAAAACAAGAAGTTTGTATCTTAGAAGGCGCGTTGATACTTAGTACCAATCCGCCAGAGATGACCATTCGCTTTAATGATACTAACTTCCTTTAAGTTTAACACACCACAAATTCTAACGAGCCATTGGCGTTAAAACTAAAGAACGACAGGCGTGATTAGAGGGGATGGGGTAAAGAATGGTCCCAGCGAAACTAAATTTAAAAGCAGATTGAAGATGATACAAATAAAAGAGAAACCGGATTTTATAAACCATACCTGGTAAAATCCATCGGATAATTGCAGCTTCGAAAGCTTCTTTATTTTGATACTCAATAGGTACTAGAAAGCATTTCTCAGTTCCCCGTTCGATTCCACCAAAAATCCAAAATTCTTTCGCATGTTTCTTTTCATTACGTTTAGATTTAACAAATTTAGTTACATCTATTTCAACGATTTTTGGTTCACCTGTCTCTAAATCGAACCCTCCAATCTCGGGTGGGACATCACCTAATTCAGCCGGATGATCTTCTAGGAACCGTTCTAATAATTCTCGGACCAGTCGGATCAGATCGATAATCGACTTCATACAAACGTTTGTCTCATGGCCCATTTCGAAAAGCAGATAATCCCTCGACCACATATACATAAGCCATGTAAATGTTGTCAACGAGAGACGACTGTTCTCGAAAACGGATCCTTTACGAATCGATCGAGAGAAATTATGATTTGGGCATCTCCATCGTTTTCCGTCAATTCCTTGCTTATAGCCGATGATTGTACACGGGTTCCCACAAGCTGGACATGTAACAGAATTGCTTATAAGCTTATATTTCGCCAACCAGGCAATTGCCTTATCATTTGTCGAAATATGTTGAACGAGATCACAAAATGTCCAGGACTCGCGAATAATTCTTTCATCGTCAACGATATCGGTGCATAAAGTTTTGGGGCTCAATCGCCTCCCGCGTGGTGACATGATGCTAAAAATTTAAAAGAAAAATGGTAATCCTGGCAAAAAGCGGCGTCAATTAAAATGAAACCAACAATAATGGGGAATATACAAAAATAATTTGGCTATACAGAATAACCGAAACGAAATACTTACGTCTTATTCGAAATTTATTTTGACTATCATGCATTTCTACATTGTAATGTATATTTAACTTTATGTCAAAGAAGACGTCTATCCCCTTTCTAAAATATCTCCAGCGGAAACTTTGAAATAATCGTAGATGTGTTTAGTTTTTGAATTGAGTTAATTTAAGTAAGAAATGTCGGTAAATACAGAGAATCGCGACCTGTCCAGCAGAAATTGAGATTGTATAAACACATCATGTTTTCCTGAAATAGCGAAACGAAAGAATCATTACTTGTTTCATTGTTACTTAAGATAATTGTATTACTGCAGACTCAAACAGCGATTCATCTTACGATTTATGTTTTTCCTAACGTTGTTCTTAATTAAATACCTCTAAATTACCAAAAATGGGTCGTTTTGCTATCCATACTTTTAAAAATAATATTTAATTTATTACATTTTGTCCCCACCAAACACTCGTCTATCGAATAAGTTCACATAGCTTCTGGTTCGAAGGGTGTTTGACAACTATTTCTTACGGGTCAAACGATCATGTAGATATGCAAGAGTTATTTTGCTCGGTCACGCTTTTGATTTACACAGGCAGATGATTGTAATAGAAGAAATTTAAATAACGAAGTGTTTCTGAATGCAATAAATTTTAACAGGGACATGTAGCATATGCCACCGGTGTCATTCTAGTGGGGAAAATTCTAAATGGCACCGCCTATAGAGCATCTACTCTTTTACTTGTTTCAGTCGTTTGACTGTGGCCATGCTGGAGCACCGCCTTTTATCTGTATTTAACTGCTAATTTATTTAGACTGTAACATGTATTATGATTGTCTCATGTTGAGGTTTAATGTTTGTGGATAACATGTTTTTCGGTCGATGTTCCATTACTTATATATTTAGTTTCTCCCCAGATTACATCACACCGTGAATTGGTTTCGCACGAATTTGCTGAACATGGACAAAACTGCTTCAACAGCCTTCAAGTTGAAATCCAGAATATTGCTGAATTGTGATCATCCACTCATTGTACACTTTTCTACCATACGTTGTGAATAACCCTCATTTATTAGGACTACAAGACTATATATATGGAGTTTGTGTGTAAACTGGCCTGTCTCTCTTAGTCGTCGGTTTTAAACAGTCAAAAAAAAGAAACAAAAACTCACACACACACACGCATTTCACATGATTGTGCACACTATAGACAAAATATTTTATTTTACTCCACAGTTAACAATAACCACAATTTTAAACCAAGAAATTGCAATATTTTGGTCTACAATACTTGTGCTACTTGGAAAGGACCAAGTCACTCACAAGCATTTCTAGACATGTAAACGCAATTCTGTGATACCAAGACGAGGAAGCTGATCCAGATTACGCTCGTTGACATCTCTCAGTTTCTAAGAATTCCATTAGAATTAATATGGAAGATGTGAATTACTTGGAGTCTCGTAACGAGACACCTGTTTTCAACGGTATAGGTTCAATTACACAGACATGCAGCGGAGAGAAAGTTTTACTTACTAAAACGTTCACGAATCAAAGTTCAGTGGAAAGAAAAATTCCGGAATATAAGTGTGAGAATTGCAAGAAAACGTTCTCTTCAGAACGTGAATTTTTCACACACCAAGAAATACACAATAAGAAGAAACCGTACCACTGTGATATATGTGGAAAGTCTTTTGTGTATAACAGTGTTTTAACGAATCACATGAGAATACATACAGGAGAAAAACAATTTCACTGTGAAATTTGTGGAAAATCTTTTCTTAATAATTCGGCTCTTGTTATCCATATACGTAGTCACACAGGAGAGAAGCCATATCATTGTGGAGTTTGTGGAAAATCTTTTGTTGATAGTAGTAATTTAACAAGACATAAACGAATACACACAGGAGAAAACCCATTTCATTGCGAAATATGTGGTAAGTCTTTCATTGAAAATTCCAAGCTTACAATTCACATACGTAGACATACAGGAGAACAGCCCTATCACTGTGAACTGTGTGGGAAGACTTTTGTGAATAGTAGTGATTTAAAAAGTCATGAGCGAGTTCACACTGGAGAAAAACCTTATCACTGTGAGATATGCGGCAAGTCGTTCTATGTGAATTCACAACTTACAATACACGTACTGATGCACTCTGGTGAGAAACCTTACTGTTGTGAGGTATGTGGAAAAGCCTTTCTCACCAATGGCCACTTGAATACGCACAAAAAAATACACACCGGAGTGAAGCCGTATCCTTGTGAAATATGTGGGAAAGCTTTCCTTAAAAATCATGATTTAAAACGCCACACGCAAATACATACGGGAGAAAAGCCATATCGCTGTGATATATGTGGCAATGCATTCTGTAAAAATTCAACTCTCGTCGTCCACAAGCAGATACATACAGGAGAAAAGTCTTATCTTTGTGAGATGTGTGGCAAATCCTTCAATCGGAATTCTGATCTTGTAAGTCACAAACGTAGACACACCGGGGAAAAACCCTGTCCTTGTGAAGTTTGTGGGAAATCCTTTGTCAATAATAGCGATTTAAACAGACACAAACTGATTCACACTGGAGAGAAGCCCTATCACTGTGACATCTGTGAGAAATCATTTATCACAAGCACTCTTTTAAAAAGACATGAACGAATACATTCTGGAGGGAAGCCCTTAAACTGAAGTGTGGAAGAAACCCTTCTCTTGCAAATTGAAGTTTATTGGACAACAACAAACTAATTATAAGAAGTTTATTAGTGATGGCTGTGTGGTTAAGAAACTTGCCTTACAGTCGTGATTTCAGATTCAGTCCTGTTGCACTGCACCTTGGACAAGTGTCTTCTGTGATAGCTTGGAGCCAAACAATACGTTGAGTAAATTTGGGTAACAGAAACTAAGCAGAAATCTATTTCGTGTGTGTATACGTATGTATGTGCGAGTGTGTGTATGTATATATATATACTGTTGTGTCTGGGGAGAGTCATTTTCTTATCGTGCCTAAAAAATCTTGCAAACCAAATCCCAAACGAAATATATACATATATATATATATATATATATATATATATATATATATATATATAAATATGGATGGAGCCTGGTGTTGCCATCCGGTTTCACCAGTCCTCAGTCAAATCGTCCAACCCATGCTAGCATGGAAAGCGGACGTTAAACGATGATGATGATGATGATGATGATGTGCATTTGTGTGTTGCAAGTCTGATGAAATGCTTCTCTAATGTTTAAAACCACAAACTTTATGTAAATTTTTGCTTTGAATATTTGTGTAAACTGGCGTTGTGAATAGAGTTGGTACAGAAACAATTGTAACGAATCATTAAAGTTGTGTTGAAGAATTTTCTTTGTCTTGTTATTATTATTATTTGGATTAATTACTCTTTGCCAAATCCACTTTACGGTGTGATTGTCATAAAACTTGGAATTTCTACACCTGAAGAATTCTGGTATTGGTCTGGAACCCAACAGTGCTCTGTATTTGAGTTGAGTGCTTCTCAGGAAACCCCCTTACTTTACACCCTACCAGGACCTTAGACTTTTGCTCTACATGTGTGTGTATATATATACATGTGCATATATATATATATATATATATATATATATACATAATTTATATAAGGGCATTAACTATATAGTAATGCCTCACGCTTAGAGGGACTAAGAAAGTCAAAAACTACCAAAGAATAAGCAACATATTTACCGAAAGCGAGGGAATGCAACTTTAAAAAATTAATCTCCTAAAAACATTTAACTTAACGGCAAACCACTGGTTTCTCAATTAATACAGCATAAACTGTGAAGTAAGCTGCATCTTTTGTTTATCAGTACACGTATGGTCGAGACATATAAAAAATAAACAAAAATCAACATACCACGATGACTTCTGTTCATCATTATATATCCATGAAAGAGGTTAGAATTTATCCGGTTGCATCTCAGTAATACGTGCTTATACAGAATAATATTCAGCACTGAATATATTCTAATTATTTATAATATAATATAGGATAAAATCTTTATAAGAATTTATCAAGTAGTCAGCATGGAGTTTTTTTCCTTATGGGGTTTTTTCACGCTGACTACTTTATAAATTCTTATAAAGATTTTATCCTATATTATATTATAAATAATTAGAATATATTCAGTGCTGAATATTATTCTGTATAAGCACGTGTTACTGAGATGCAACCGGATAAATTCTAACCTCTTTCATGGATATATAATGAACAGAAGTCATCGTACTATTGTTGGGCACATCGTGGTATGTTGATTTTTGTTTATTTTTTATATGTCTCGACCATACGTGTACTGATGAACAAAAGATGCAGCTTACTTCACAGTTGTTGCTGTACTAATTGAGAAACCAGTGATTTGCCATTAAGTTAAATGTTTTTAGGAGATTAATTTTTGAAAGTTGCATTCCCTCGCTTTCAATAAATATGTTGCTTATTTTTTGGTAGTTTTTTTACTTTTTTAGTCCCTCTAAGCGTGAGGCATAACTATATAGTTAATGCCCTTATATAAATTATATATTTATGGGAAAAAGACGATGAGTTTTTTTCCTTATGGGGTTTTTTTCACGCTGACTACTTGATAAATTCTTATAAAGATTTTATCCTATATTATATTATATATATATAAATAGATTAGATTGGCTCATCCATCTCACAGAAAAATGAAGAAAAGGAAAACTGGATGTAAAATCAGTTAAAAGGAAAGAAGAAAATTTAATCAGATTTTCAAATTTATTACAAAAATATTTCATCTAAAATTGACAGATCGGGTTTTTGACGAGAGATTGTTTCTCTGGAGCTGAATATAGTGAAGGGTAAAGTGGAGCCATTTTTATCCTTTTGAATATTTTCATCTGTCCACTGTTTGTTATTAATATGAATGTCTTTGTTTGTTGCCATCTGATCTGTCTCAATATCTCGATTAGTCAATATTGTACCTGTGGTTTTTTGATGGCTGTGACCAGACAATGTATCTGGAGGAACTGGTTCAGTATCTTTCCTTATTTGATGAATATTTACAGAAGTCTTTGGTGTCTTTGTTTTTAATTTCTTGTTTTTAACAGAATCATTAATTTTCTTATGAGATTCGATTTTCATGTGAGGACGCCTCGTATCAACCCTTCTTTGGTTGTCTTCACTGTCATTATCATCAATGCTGTTATCATTAATAGCAACAGAATTTACTTGGTTCCAATGACTGGATGATTGAAAGTTAACAAGAGTTTTGTTTCTGAAACATATTTTTGTAGGTTTTGTGGTGAGTGTTTCATCAGAGCGAAGATCTTCATTTTCCTAAAATCAAATCAAAAATAGGAAAGAACTAAGGATAATATATGCAATTAAAATTCATGCGTACACACATCATCATCATCATCATTTAACGTTTGTTGTCTATGCTGGCATGCTGCACCAGACTCCAGTGTGATTTGGCATAATTTTCAGCAGCTGGATGCCCTTCCTAATGCCAACCACTCTGAGAGTGTAATGTGTAATGGGTGCTTTTACACACACACACACACACACATAAAAAGACCAACAAAAATACATATCATCAGGCACCTTGTTACGCAGGAGTCTATCCGTATGCATCACATAACCATACCAGCACAGTATTTTACCTTGCATATATCTGTTGCTTATTTCATTATTTAACATGTTTTTCATGCTGGCATGGGTCAGACGGTTTGACAGGACCGGCAAGCTGGGTTGAGCTTCAGTATTATCTTTGGCATGGTTTCTATGGTTGGACGCCCTTCCTAAAACCAGCCACTTCACAGAGAGTACTGGGTGTGTTTTGGCATGCCACCAGCTTTTCGTGTTCTGCTAAATTTTTCTCCCAACACATTTGCACTTTGTTGCACATGCACACTGGCATTGTACAACCAGCTTCCTTTCCAGTCTTCATATCCTCTGCATTCAGGGTACATGTAGCACTATTATGTAGCACTGTTGGTCAAATATATGAAGGCTTATGGAATTTAGGGTTAGAAATGGAAGATTTTCTCTAACTGTTGTTAGACTCTCAGGCTGGATTATCAACTATGAACAACTTATTTCTTTATTGCCCACAGGGGGCTAAACAAGGACAGACAAAGGGTTTCAGTCGATTACATCGACCCCAGTGCGTAACGGGTACTTATTTAATCGACCCCGAAAGGATGAAAGGCAAAGTCGACCTCGGCGGAATTTGAACTCAAAAAGTGAAGACGAGCGAAATGCAGTTAAACATTTTGCCTGGCGTGCTAACGATTCTGCCAGCTCACCAATAATAATAATAATGTGACCAATGGGAAATGAGTGGTGAGATAATGTGGGGATTGTCCAACCCTCATTAGTGGTGGAAATGGTGATTCATGCTGAATTAGGACAAGCATCATATGCAACTTTAGTCTTACCGTATGAAGTGTTTTCATGGCAATATGTAGCAGCTCTTGTTCACTCATCATATACATTACTGTATTGGCTCGGTCAAGGCTGTTGGAAATATGATAAACCAACTACATTTCTTAATAATGTACAATCATTATCTCAAAAATAATGCAATAAGGCAGCAAGTAACCAATTAATTATGGTGACTGTAATTCGGCAAAATTTGGTGCAGACAAGGCATTGAAGTTAAGAAGCTTGCTTCCCAACCATGTGCTAATACATGCTAATTTAGTTCTATATTTAAGAGATGAGGAATTATGTACATTATATACATTATTTATGTTTGACGGATATTTGTCCTCATCTTGTTTGCTGTTAACACAACGTCTTGGCTGATATACCCTCCAGCCTTCATCAGGTGCCCACGGGCATATGGCGCAGTGGTTAATAGCAGGGTCTACTAACCCCAAGATTCTGTGTTCGATTCTAGGCAATAACTTGAATTATAATAACAATAATAATAATAATAATAATAATAACAACACTGAAAAATACCTTAGGAATGAGAACTCACGTTCGAAATTTTCCCAAGACACCTGATGAAGGCTGGAGGGTGTATCAGTCGAAACGTGTTAACAACAAACAAGATGAGGACAAATATCTGTCAAATGTAAATAATGTAAATAATGTACATGCTAAATTGTTTTGTAAAACTTTGAATCTTTATGTTTGACGAGTTATTAACTCTTTGTCTGTCCTTAGTATTACATGTGATATACAAAACAGATTTTCCTAGTGTCTATAGGTCATACATGACATTTAAATATGAACATTTAAGACAAACTTATGAAAATGCTTTGGACAGGCATAGGATTAGAGATAACCAAAAATATTTAATAAAAGATAAACCAATACTTAGAGAGCTCTTCTATGTCATTATCTTCTGACTCAACATCACAATTGGCATCAAACTGATTATTATCAGAATCTCTTGTAGTTTCAGTATTGGAACTGACCAAAGACAGCATCCACTGTGGAAGTTTTCGCCTTCTATTAGACCTCTCTGACATTGTGTTGGAATGTTTAGTGGTATGGTCCCAAGACAGAACAAGTTAAGAAATTAGTTTGTTCCTGAAAGAACAAAACCAACTCAAATAAAAATTTTAAAAATAAAATAAAAAAAAAAGTTGTTTATTTTTTTTATATTTTAATATAGATTCTTTGAAAAAAATCATAGATGTACATCTGTATAAGTACATGTCTATCTATGTGTATGTATTATCTATTTGCATGTATTTATGTATATTCATGTGTGTGTGTGTATGTGTGTGTTTGTGCAGTAATACTGGACTGACTTTGTGCTTTGTACTTAATTCAACTGAATCTCAATTATATAAATATATATATGTGTGTGTATCTCTGGACAGGCTTTTCACCCTCAAACTGCATCATTATATCATTAAATATATTGTTCTGTATGTAACCAACTCTATGCATCTAATTGCTTTGCACTATAAATGGCTTTTCAAATGGCTTTAAGAAAGCTATAAGCATGCAATATTTCTCACAGCAGAAACAGCTGTAAGCTAATGAGAGTGATTATGTAACACCTGTTCTTTTGTCACTTATCAACACACACGCACACAATGCATGTGTATATTATGTATAGGCATATGAGTGGCTGTGTGTTAAGTAGCTTGCTTCCCAACTACGTGGTTCCAGGTTCAGTCCCACTGCATGGCAACTTGGGCAAGTGTCTTCTACTATAGCCTCAGACCAACCAAAGCCTTGTGAATGGATTTGGCTGACGGAAACTGAAAGAAGCCCGTCATATATATATATATATATATGTGTGTGTCTGTGTGCATTTGTGCATCTGTGTTTGTCCCCTCCCCATCGCTTGACAACCGATGCTGGTGTGTTTACGTCCCTGTAACTTAACGGTTTGGCAAAAGAGACCGATAGAATAAGTATTAGGCCTACAAAGAATAAGTTCTGGGGTCGATTTGTTCGACTAAAGGCGGTGCTCCAGCATGGCCGCAGTCAAATGACTGAAACAAATAAAAGAATAAAAGAATGTGTGTGTGTATCACCGTAAGTTAACATCCCTTTTTCCATTCCAGTTTGAGTTGGATGGATCGACAGGAAACAAAGAACCAGAGGACTGTGCCAAGTTCCAACGTCGTGCTTTGGTGTGGTTTCTACAGCTTGATATACTTCCTAACATCTACCAGTTTACAGCATGTACTGGGTGCTTTTTTTTATGGTACCTGTATTAGGGAAGTCCCCAAGTAACTTGCAAGACAAGAGCCTCTCAAGTGAGTTGGAGTATAGAACAGTTCTATATTTAAGAGATGAGGAATTACGTACATTATTTACATTTGATGGATATTTGTCCTCATTTTGTTTGTTGCTAACACAACGTTTCGGCTGATATACCCTCCAGCCTTCATCAGGTGTCTTGGAGAAATTTCAAACCTGGGTTCTCATTCCTAAGGTATTTTTCAATGTTATTATTATTTACATTTGGGTTGAGAGTGCGGGCTACTAACCTCAAGATTCTGAGTTCAATTCCAGGCAGTGACCTAAATAATAATAATAATAGTAATAATAACAACAACATTGAAAAATACCTTAGGAATGAGAACCCAGGTTCTAAATTTCCCCAAGAAACCTGATGAAGGCTGGAGGGTATATTAGCCAAAATGTTGCGTTAACAAGAAACAAGATGAGGAAAAATATCCAAATGTAAATAATGTAAATAATTGGAGTGTAGTATTGAGAAAGGTGAAAGTATGATAAAGGGATAAGAACAGGTGGTTTGCTGAAGACGGGATACATGTCTACTCGCTAGAAATTACCAAAGTAACATTCTTAAAAATATTTGCTGATCCTACCTGCCACTTTTGTGGTACCATTTGAGAAACGATTAACTACCTCATCTCTGGCTGTTCTGTGTTAGACTCAACTGAGTATACCAATTGTCCCTAATTGGTGTTTGCACTGGATCACATGCTGTAAGTCTGGACTCCCAAATGAGTATTGATGGGAACAAAAGCCTGCAAAAATAATAGAAAATAAAGACATCATTTTTCTTAGGAACTTTAGTATTCAAACTGATTAAGCTGTTCAAGCCAACAGACCAGATACGTGGTCTGACCAATAAGTATCTGGACTGTTGCCATGGTAAAGCACAAAAAGTGAAGCCACCTGGCACAGATTAACCTTGATAAAGTATGAGTATAATCATCATCATCGTTTAACGTCCGCTTTCCATGCTAGCATGGGTTGGACGATTTGACTGAGGACTGGTAAAACCAAATGGCTACACCAGGCTCCAATCTGATTTGGTAGTTTCTACAGCTGGATGCCCTTCCTAACGCCAACCACTCCGAGAGTGTAGTGGGTGCTTTTTATGTGCCACCGGCACGAAGGCCAGTCACGTGGTACTGGCAACGGCCACGCTCAAAATGGTGTATTTTACGTGCCACCTTCACAAGAGACAGTCCAGAGGCACTGGCAGTATGAATATATAAATCAGACAAGTGGACATACACACAAAAAAAAAAATCAACTGAGAAAGATATAAATGAATGGAGACAGATAGATTAATAGACATATGTAAAAGATAATTCTGACCAAGTGGCCCATACACTCCTTTCCATACACTTCCTGCAACTTTGCATAGGCCTCAGAGCAGGTATCATCATGACAACTAAAATTTGTGAAGAACAAATTAAGTGACCCTCTTCTCCACGATCACTGGACAAAATGTAAACAGCAAAAAAATTTCCTTCAATCACACTAAATATAGAGAGCGGATACGTGGCTGACACGGTGCTAAACAACAATAATTAGAGACAGGATCGTGTGACGTTCGTACGTTTTTTAACGATAATTGTAATGAAGCTTTTCTCGAGTGTATCTTGTTTGGGATTTCATCGTCGGAGGGAAGAAGAGCTGGGTGGAAAAAACAAAGCAAAGACAATAAATAAGTCGTATTACCTGACAGATTCATCAATCAGAATAACATTTGCTTAAATATCGTTTCGCGGGAACCGCTTAGAACAATAAAAATAAAGTCGACCCCACTCACTATCAGTGTGTGACACACACGCACGCACGCACGGATACAAATTGTGTGCAATGAACACATATAAATATCATGAATGAAAAGTGTGTAATCAGTTTTCATTTAATTTTGTCATTGATATAAGTGACCCGCGTTAATTAAAGCGTTGAATAACGAAACAAACATCTTTCTTTAGCAGAAAGTTTTTATTTACCTTTTCAATTTTTAGCAGATGTGATCCAACAATTCACCAGATTTTAATGTAAAACAAAAGAAAACAAAACAAGAAAAGGTTAGTTTTCTAATATTTCAAGTCTGTTCGTTCTATTTTTTTTTGCTGGATGCTTTTCTTTTATATTCGTATAAAAGTTTTCTTAAAGATATATTTTAATTGATAAGTTTACTTGTTTAAAGTTTTGACAGCTTTTCTAGTCGGAGTTTTCTGTGTGTCTGTGTGTCTGATGTTAATCCGAAGTTAATCAAACAGAAAAAAGAGTAAAGTAACGAGAGATAGTTATTTTTTTTTCTTCCTTTATTCCGATTGTAATTACTACCGTCTTAAAGCACATCTGTCCGCTAGTGAGGTGGGACACAGATCTAGGGACTCAATTCTCATTTGTATCTACTGTGGCTTGCTGTCAGTGAATATATATTATAGGGGCCAGTGCATTGATTTGCCAGGGATCTATGATACAGTTAATGATACTGTTAAGACGAGCCTGAGTATAAGGTTTAGTGGTGTGGTGAATGAGCGACGATGAGGAAAGCTTCGAGGTCTGTATCGATGTTTGAAGAAAATAATGAATGTTTTTAGTCAAAACATTAGTGATATGTGAGAATGTAATGAAAGAGAATGCCTTTTAACTGCCTGCCTTCGCTCTTAAGATATCTCTGATGAGAGATCGAGTTGCAGTCTTCTATAACAGAATGGTGAATGTTTTGGAATATTTGCATTTTGGCACAAAGACCAAAGCTGATCCTTTGATATTTACTGACATTTTTGACAGCTGCCACAAAATGTAATTGTAATGTGCCAGAAGATGTGTTGATTATCTGACTGGATGGGTCTGCTGTTCTAAAATTCTCTATTAGGATTTGGGTTCGTGATTTGGTTTGTAGTTGCGCGTGTGGCCGCCATTGGCCGCCATCTTGGGAAGTGCCATTGCGCATGTGCAAGGGACTTGCCGTCAGCGGAAGTACCCGAGCACGCATGCGCAATGCAACAGGTGGAGAGAAAGCTATAGCGTCCGATCTCTTTTCTCTCCAGCAGCGGTGGTGACAACACGTATTCTCTCAGCTCGATACCGACATGTGGTCGAAGCTTCCTTTGGTATTCTAGTGGCATGCCTATTTACCCAGGAACGAAACGGCTCTACACCAACCTAGAATAAACTATTGATCTGTTGTTACCGTTATCCCTCGTGTTGTTGTATTTCTGAATTTTAATGATTAATATAAGAACTGGGGAGAGACGGCCGAGCCATCATATCTCATCCAATTCTTATAGGTTTATGTTACCATGTTGCGTAATGTTAGCCTGTCCATGAATCCAAGTTCAGACAGGAGGGATCGGTACAGTATGAAAGTTTAGAGGCAAATCTCAAAGAAACTAGTCTGTAAGTTGCAGTTACTTTTCCAGATGGGTGCAGTGAGGAAACGTGAAGTCACCTCTGATGGGATTTGAACTCAAAACAGTTTTCGATAGAGTTTACTGCAAACATTGCATTGTATCCCATTTGTTTTGTATGTTTAGCTAATATATGTGCACAACTTATTTCAGATCTGTCAGCCTGCTGTTAGTTCATGCACCCTTGATAGGGACTGCTATGAATGATGATGTTATTGAAGAAGGCCCATGCCGTAAGGCGAGAGTACAGAAAAGAGCATTGTCTCATTATAGCCTTCAGTTTCCGTCAGCAAGCAGAAGGAAGACTGAAGATAATCAAACGGAAAACTCCTCACAACGTTCATCTGGAGTTGCCACTAAAGCCTCATCATCAAAAATTTCCCCTCAGAAAAAACAAATTTGGTTTAAGAGCACATTTGCAGAGGAAGGTTATGCAAACATCTCGAATCCCAAAAATTCAGAACAGATGATACGTCCAATAAAAACAAGTGGCCACTGTAGAAAAGAATCTAAAAAACTGTCATCAACACATTTATCTCAGGTATTTCTTAAAAAAAAGTTTTCCTTTATTGACACTGTGAAAAATGATATTTGATTTATTTGCTTTCATTAATTTTTACCTCTGGTTCAACATTTAGAGGTGGGTTAAAGTTGGTTTCTCTGCAAAAGAAATGAAGGACATGATTCCTCAAACTTATTACTACTTTATAGTGTACCTGTATTATGTCCCAGAAGTTTTGAGACTTTTTCAGGAAAGACTTTTATTAATTTCAAAGAAGTACCAAACTCTAATCTCCTTCAAAGTAAGATATGATGACTTCATTGCATTTGTTGTAGTGCTCTGGCTACTTCATGAAGGCCCCATGGAAGTCCTCCAAACTGAAGTCCTCTGCCTAAAGGTGTCTCATCTGCTTCAGCTTGGGGAAACGACCAAAAGTTACAGGGAGCATGGTTAGGACTGGAGGGAGGGTGAGGGACAGATTTGATGCCTATTTCAGTCAAGTTGTTGATTACCAGGATGGAATTGTGGAGTGGTGCATTACATACCTTTCTCTGGCACTTCTTATTTTATTTTCAGGATATTTTAATAGATGATGGTGATTGTGATGATGAGGGAGATTTATTTGAGAACAGTGATGCTGATCTAGCAGAGCTTGATATTTCTGGAATTGCTATTCAGTATGACAGGCAGCAAAATGCCCCACAAACAGCTCAGCTCACACATTTTGTTGGTGCCGTCCAGCAACAGAAAAAATTCTGTAATGACAGAACAGAAGAATTTCAAGGAAATAAAACAGTTACTGGATTATATGAAACACCACCAGATGAAATTATTGTACAATCTGAAAGCGCTGATCTCTTTTCTGGTCAGCATCTACCTCACTCAGTCAAAACTTATTCGACCGAACTTTTCAGTCTGTCTCCACTTCACAAACCAGCAAAAGATTCGACTAAAACCAGCAGTGCAAAAGTCTCAGAATCCAGCCCTTTCCGAAGAAAGCTTTCTAAAGAGTCGGTAGATGCCGACCATTTTTCACCAACTCGTAGTTCCCAGAGTGATATGTTCTCCTCATCAATCTCAACAATGTTAGATTCAATCTTTGGAAATGATGATTTTGAAATCAAAAAGAAATCTCTGAATCATTTCAAGAACCAGGAGGAGAAACAAGTCAAAAATTCTTCGAAAGTGAGTAAGGTTATCTATAGAATGCATTATCTGGTGTGTCTAATGTGATTATCTTCTTTGTTTAATATTCATTTCTCCACATTTCCATGGGTTAGATGGAATTTGTTAAGGCTGATGATGATGATGATATTTTTTCTCAACTCATATTCTTTGCACATTATTTAAATTATTTACATTATTTACATTTGACGGATATTTGTCCACTTCATGTTTGAATCATAACCTTTGTTTTCAACTTGTTTAGGAAGAAAGTGTCCTTTCTAAGGAAGATGATACAAATTCGAAAACCTCTTCAAATCCAAAGACCATGGGTACATCTTTTCTAAAGAAACACATCCACCAGCGCCTATTCCAGAATGCTCAAGGGCACACTTCGCAAAACATTGCTAAATACGTTGAGAAAATGCAACATGATAGGCGTGCTGAAGCAGAAGCAGGTCTTGAAATTGTGCAGAAAGAGAAGGAGATGGGCGTTGGCAATTTTGATATTGGACCATTCTATGGTCTTCCTTTGAAAGTCAAAGAACTCTTTGAGAAACAGAGAGGCATCAAGAAACTTTATGGTGAGTTAAGATTCTGTTGATATTCTGTTATTCTTTTTACTCTTTTACTTGTTTCACACATTTGACTGCGGCCATGCTGGAGCACCGCCTTCAGTCGAGCAAATCAACCCGAGGATCTTATTCTTTGTAAGCCAAGTACTTATTCTATCGTGTCGCTTTTGCCGAACCGCTAAGTTACGGGGACGTAAACAATCCAGCATCGGTTGTCAAGCAATGTTGGCGGGACAAAAACAGACACATAAGCATATACACACACACACACACACACATGTATATATATACATATATATATATATATATATATATATATATATATATATATATATATACACACACACACATATAATATATATATATATATATATATACGATGGGCTTCTTTCAGTTTCCGTCTACCAAATCCACTCACAAGGCTTTGGTCGGCTCGAGGCTATAGTAGAAGACACTTGCCCAAGGTGCGACGCAGTGGGGCTGAACCCAGAACCATGTGGTTGGTAAACAATCTACTTATCACTCAGCCACCTTTTTTGTGTTTTTTTAAAAAGTTGACAGAAACCAAATAGTATGTGTGTGTGTGCGTGTGTTAATGATTGCATGTGTGTTTGTCAAAGCATTGGCTGTTTTGTTGATGAACAATTGTAAACGACATTACTTTTTGATCAACTACATTGTTTTATCAAAATCAGTTTATTTATGTCTTCATCTTAGATTGGCAGGAAGAGTGTTTATCATTAGCTGAACAATCAACCAATCAGAATCTCATTTACTCTTTGCCTACAAGTGGTGGCAAGACTCTTGTTGCTGAAATACTCATTCTTCGACAGTTGCTGTGCCAAAAGAAAAACGCCATGTTAGTCCTACCTTACGTTTCAATCGTACAAGAAAAGGTAAAGTCTGACCACAAATATTTATTATCAAAATCATCCCATATTATGTCTAATGCACTAGTGTAGCCAGAGTGTGTACCACCCAGGGTGGCTCTTCCATTTGCTGCTCCCAGATCCTACAAAAAACACATATTGCCTACACCAGACCCAAAAGTGCCACCCAGAGCGGACCGCCCTCCCCAGCTATGCTAGTGGTCTGATGATTCCACTATCATCATTATCACTTTTGTATTTTAGATGTCATACAGTGACCCTCACTTTATCATCAGCATATCTTGTTTGCTTTATATTTACTACACACACGTTGCCAGTACCGCCTGACTGGCCCTTGTGTCGGTGGCACGTAAAAGAACCCACTACACTCTTGGAGTATTTGGCGTTAGGAAGGGCATCCAGCTGTAGAAACTCTGCCAGATCAGATTGGAGCCTGGTGCAGCCATCTGGTTCGCCAGTCTTCAGTCAAATCGTCCAACCCATGCTAGCATGGAAAACTTAAAAGCTCCACAAGGCTCCAGCAGAGGGTGGTGGCGACCCCTGTGGTACTCTTTCGCCCCAACTTTCTTTCACTCTTTCTTCCTGTTTCTTGAGTAATGCTACGATAGACTGATGTCCCGTCCAGCTGGGGAGAACACATACGCCATAGAAACTGGGAAATCGGGCCCATGAGCCTGGCTAGGCTTGAAAAGGGCGCATAAATAAATGAATATTAATGCTGACATGTCAGTAATTAATTACTTATTATAGAATATAATAAAATAAAGGAGATGGGTGCACTCAATGTTGCTGTAAATAATGCTTTTAAAATCTAGAAGTCTATTGTTTCAGCTATCTAATGATAAAAATAAATCCATAATCGTCATTTGTTGTCTTTCAACCAAGGTGAAGGCCATTGCAGAACTGGCTGTTGAATTGAACTTCCATGTAGAAGAGTATGCAGGGAGCAAAGGTCGTTACCCACCAATTAATCGTCCCCAGAAGGGAACCCTGTATATTGCAACCATTGAGAAGGCTCACAGTTTGATTAATCAATTTATTGAACTGAATCGAATGGGCAAACTGGGATTGATGGTTGTTGATGAAGTAAGGCTTTTGTTTGTTGTTAATTTTTTAAAAATTTATTTAAGCAATAGTAATCATGATGTATATGCTCTTGATTATATTTGACAAAACATAAAAATGCTTAGACATGCTTATGGATATTATTTACATTTGACGGATATTTGTCCTCATCTTGTTTGTTGTTAACACAGAGTTTCGGCTGATATACCCTCCAGCCTTCATCAGGTGTCTTGGGTTCTCATTCCTAAGGTATTTTTCGATGTTATTATTATTATTCAGGTCACTGCCTGGAATCGAACTCGAAATCTTGAGGTTAATAGCCAACGCTCTTAACCACTGTACCATATGCCTGTGGGAATGAGAATCCAGATTCGAAATTTCCCCAAGACACCTGATGAGGGCTGGAATGTATATCAACTAAAACCTTGTGTTAACAACAAAGAAAATGAGGACAAATATCCGTCAAATGTAAATAATGTACATTATTCCTCATCTCTAAAAAAAAAATGCTTATGGATGTTTGCATATATGTAGAGAGAGAGAGAGAGAGCACGGTAACATTACATCTCTATTGTAGTCTTATACAGAAACTTGGACGGACGCCAGTGATCTTTCTTTTCATTTATGTGTGTGTGTGTGTGTGTCTATTGCCAGTTGGAACAATTTTATTCAACTTTGACTCTAATATCTTTTAGAAAAGACATGAGGAAATTGTAGTTGTGGCTGTTACCAGTGCTGGTGGCACGCGGTAAGCACCATTCATTCATGCGTGGGTCACTGCCAGAGCTGCCTGACTGGCTCCTCGTGACAGTGGTATGTAAAAAGCCCCATCCAAACGTGGTCATACAGCAGTGTCCTTTTGTTTTTTCGAATCTTTTGAGACATGAATGGTCATCGGAGAATATTGCCTTGCTTGGAAACAGGTGAGGATTGGTGACAGGAACGGCATTTGTAGATAAAAGCTGGCTCAAATTCCATCTGACAGGAAGGGCATTCAGCCATAGAAAATCCACCACAACAGACCCATGCAAGCATGAAAAAGTTGATGATGAAATATGAACTATTGACCTCTTGGTTTGATGTCAACTACTGTAACTATTTCAATGAAGCACTGATTCAAAATATGTAGATTTTAATCTAGAATTTTCTGTAAAATATATTTAATATAAGAGAATTTCAACTTTCTGTTTCAGCTGCACATGTTGGGTGAAGGAGGGCGCAGAGGTGCTGTGCTGGAAGCAACTTTAATTAAAACTTTAAGTTATGGATGTAAGTAACTTCGACTTGAACTACTGAAGTACAGTCTTATGTTTTATGGCATTATTATACATTAAGGAGATCATGTCCCTGTAACCGCTATGTTACAGGGACATAAATACACCAACATCGGTTGTCAAGCGATGGTGGGGGGACAAACAGCAATACACACACACACACACACACACACATATGTATATATATATATATATATATATATATATATATATACGACAGGCTTCTTTCAGTTTCTGTCTACCAAATCCACTCACAAGGCTTTGGTCGGCCCGAGGCTATAGTAGAAGACACTTGTCCAAGGCGCCACGCAGTGGGACTGAACTCAGAACCACATGGTTGGTAAGCAAGCTACTTACCACACAGTCACTCCTGCATCTCTATTGAGCTTTATTTGATAACCAGTTGATCTAGCAAGTGGGGCCTCATATCAGTGAGAGGAACCTGTGCGCAATGATGCCATCGAGAGGTAGGCCCTGAAACAGCGCACATTCTCTCTTGATGACCCCCTACACTTGCTGGCTTCCGGTATGTGGAGTTCTCGACTGGTAGCACTTGCATGTGCAAGTTGTTTGCAAAAACATCTAAAGTAGGAAAATGATTTGAATGCTTCTAGTTGAAAGAAATTTTGCTGTTGTCGTTTGTCATCTGCTAAATATTGTTGTTGATGGTTGGTTTTTCCCTTCTTACAGATTCCTGCCAAATAATTGGTATGAGTGCCACATTAAGTAACATCAACGACCTGAAGACATTCCTGAAGGCAGAGCTTTACATAAATGATTTTCGACCTGTGAGTAATATCTTTCATCTTTTACTCGTTTCATTCTCTAGACTGTGGCCATACTGGAGCCCTGCCTTGAAGGGTTTAGGAAGGGTTTAGCTGAACAATTGATCCTGGTATTTATTTTAAGGCCTGGTGCTTATTGTATCGGTCACTTTTGCCAAACCACTAAAGTTAGGGCAGTGTAAATAAGGCTACAACATCTCAATTAGTGTTTAGTGCAACTCTGAGCAAGGTGTACACATTCCCATGCGTACATATGCCTATGTGGGGGCAGAAAGAGGCACACCCAGATATCATATTTATATATTCTTTTCTTTATTGCTCACAGGGGGCTAAACATAGAGGGGAAAAACAAGGACAGACAGAGGGATTAAGTCAATTACATCAACCCCAGTGTGTAACTGGTACTTATTTAATCAACCCCAAAACCCAAAAGGATGAAAAGCAAAGTTGACCTCGGCAGAATTTGAACTCAGAACGTAACGGTAGACGAAATACCGCTAAGCATTTCGCCTGGCATGCTAACGATTCTTTTCTACTCTAGGCACAAGACCCGAAATTTTTTGGGAGGAGGCCCAGTTGATTAGATCTACACCAGTATGCAACTGGTACTTAATTTATCGACCCCTGAAAGGATGAAAGGCAAAATCGACCTCGTTGGAATTTGAACTCAGAACTGAGATAAATGAGTATGGTCCAGTAAAAGCGTTGATTTGAGTCCATGATTAATGTTGCTTAAACATACATTAAGAAAATATAGCCTGGGTTACATACCGGTTATTGTCCAGGGACACATCATTATGGTTTTACTGTTAAGATTTGACTTTTTGTTTATGTGTGTGTAGAGGGGGAGTGGAGGAGCAATGGTCTCTAAACTTAATCTTTTCTCATTTATTCTTTGATCTGCTATATTTTGTTTTTAAAAAAAGGTTACACTCACTGAATACATCAAGCTTGACGACAATATCTATCGTGTATGTCCAAAATTTTCAGAAGAGATCCTAGTTCATAACAGAGTGGCCACATTTCAGGTTTGTTATTAATTTTTGTATTTTGTTTTACACATTTAACAAAAAAAAAAAAAAATTTGGTAACTGATTTTTAAACGATTTCTCTGATCTCTTAAGAGGTGGACTATTCTTTTATTTGTTTCAGTCAACTTTTAGTCGAGCAAATCGACCCCAGGACGTATTCTTTGTAAGCCCAGTACTTATTCTATCAGTCTCTTTTTGCCAAACCGCTAAGTTATGGGGACGTAAACACACCAGCATTAATTGTCAAGCAGTGTTGCAGGGATCCCCCCCCCCCACACACATATACGATGGGCTTCTTTCAGTTTCCCTCTACCAAATCCACTCACAAGGCTTTGGTTGGCCCGAGGCTATAGTAGAAGACCCTTGCCCAAGGTGCCACACAGTGGATCAGAACCTGGAACCATGTGGTTGGGAAGCAAGCTTCAAACCACACAGCCACACCTTCGCCTTTGTGTTGGTCTCTGCCGGGTGTCCGGTGATCTCTGTGAACTCCATTCAAGGCACAGCAGCATGGCTGAGAGCAACTCGGCCAACCAGCTCAAACCTCTTGATTTTTTCTCTTCAACCCTTTAGTATTCAAACTGGCCATGTCCAGTGACAACATTCTACCTGTTTTATGTTCAAACCAACTAGATCTGGAGTTTTGCACCTACCCTACAATGTCATTCTAAAAGTAAACAACCTTATCATTGAAATAGGTGCAGGAGTGGCTGTGTGGTAAGTAGCTTGCTTACCAACCACATGGTTCCGGGTTCAGTCCCACTGCATGGCACCTTGGGCAAGTGTCTTCTACTATAGCCTCAGGCCGACCAAAGCCTTGTGAGTGGATTTGGTAGATGGAAACTGAAAGAAGCCCGTCGTATATATATGCATATGTATATATATATATGTTTGTGTGTCTGTGTTTGTCCCCCCATCATCGCTTGACAACCAATGCTGGTGTGTTTACGTCCCCATAACTTAGCGGTTTGGCAAAAAGAGACTGATAGAATAAGTACTAGGCTTACAAAGAATAAGTCCTGGGATCGATTTGCTCAACTAAAGCGGTGCTCCAGCATGGCTACAGTCAAATGTCTGAAACAAGTAAAAGAGTATATAAGGTGATGTATCATTAATTTCAAAGCAATGAATAATAAATAAGCATTACACATTGATGCAATAATCCGAATGCTGAAGGGTTAAAGATTCTTGTATTGTTTCTTATTTCAGTACAAAAAGGAAATGTGCAAAATAGATCCTGACCATCTGCTGGGTCTCGTATTGGAAGTCATTCCTGACAACTCATGTTTGGTATTTTGTTCCACAAAGAAAAACTGTGAAAATGTGGCAACCATGCTGACCAAAATGTTGGCCAAATATAAAAGGTATGGAATGTCTTTATACCATTTTGATTCATATTTTCCGTTTGTTTTGCTTGTTTTAGTCATTCGGCTGTGGCCATGCTGGGATACAGCCTTGCAGTGTTTAGTTGAACAAATCGGCCCCGGTGCTTGAGTTTTAAGTCTGGTGCTCATTCAGTTGGACTCTTTTCTCAAACTGTTCAGTTGCAGGGACATAAATAAACCATCACTGGTATTCAAGTGATGTTGGAGGGACAAACACAAAGATACACATACATGCATAAATGCATATATGTGTATGTGTGCGTGTGTGTATGTATATATGTGTGTATATATATATATATATATATATATATATATATATATATATATATATATATATTCATTTCAAAGTTTCAGCTCAGAGCTGCGGCCATGCTGATGCACCACCGTGTTGCTACACTGTTATTACAGGGAGCCTCTTACAATATGTGGCACTTGGTGAAGAATGGTGTTTGATTTAGCAACTCTCATTTGCACCTCCTGCCGCGAGGTAGGTTCATCTGGAACTCTCGATAGGAAGAGGTCCAGCTTTGATTTAAAAACTCCTACATCTACTTTGTGCAGATTCCTCAGGCTCTTTGGGAGAATATTAAAAAGCTGTGGGCCCCTGAATCCCAAGCTGTTGCAGTAACTGGTCCTGAAGCGCGATGGCATTGCTGGGATCTTTGGCACTATGCAGTGCCGTCCCGTTCTGGCATTGGTGTAGCTTTCAATGCCAAAATTTGGCACAATTCCTTCCAGGATCTTCCAGATGTATATTACTGCATACCTCTCCCGCCTTCTCTCCAGGGAGTAGAGTCTTAGCTGTTTCAGCCTTTCCCAGTAGCTGACCAGTTGCAAAGAGACAATCTTCTTTGTGAATCTCCTCTGGATTGCTTCAAGGTCTGCTGTTAATTTCAGACTGGTGGGTGACCACAGCTGTGAGCAGTAATCCAGGCGGCTGAGGACGAATATATTTTTATTTTTCCTTTGTCTTCCTTTTCTATTGGATTTACCTCTGTTTCTGAAGAAGAGCTTTGCTGAAAACATATTCAACCTCCTTTCTTTCTTTCCCTGAGCGTCTGCTAATACTTCACACGTACCACATCCTCGCATTGTTATTTATTGTGTTTGTGTCATCATTTTGTTTGGATTTACTATATGTGTGTGTGTGTTATGTGTGTATACACACACACATGCACACACAACACACGGCAAACTTCCACACAGTTTCTGACAACCAAATCCACTCACAAGGCACTGGTCATCCCAGGGCTATAATAGAAGATACTTACCCTCATAACTGAACCCAAACCATGTGATTGCAAAGAGACCTCCTCAACCACACAACCATAGGTGTTTTTTAAACAGTGTAATCTCCAATTTGATGTCCACCTCTTCTGTGAAAGCCATAGATTTTTTCCACTTTCTCTGAGTCTCTGCTCCACCTTGAGACCTTCGACTGTTTACTCATTGATGGGAGTTCTTCATTTATACTTTATTAAACATCTGAGTAATCTCTCTTGCACACAGTGACTGGTATTCCACATGTCTGCTTTCTTTCTCAACTCACTTGTTTTAGATTTAAGTTGGACATCTCATGGGCCATACTCAAGTCATAATTTTCTAAATGTTTGAAGACCTCTCATCTCTCATGATTCATGTATCTTTCAGCATTAGTCTTCTTATAAATTCTTCATAATAACATGACTATGTTGTGCACTGCCTGGAATTTCATGTCAATGATTAGCATATAAAACTACATCATTACACCTAATATGAAATGAATTGGAACAGAAATTGAAAAGTGGCAGCCAAACAGAAAAGAACCTGCAATTCTTTTCTGTGATATTCTCATCATGTGTCTATAGTGCCAGAGCTGTGACCTTTCAGTGTGGAGAAGTAGCTGCTCCCCGATCTCTGTCAAGTAATGTTACTCCAAAGATCCTTTTGAGGGACCCCATTTCAGCCACTTTTGTTCATGATCATTTTCTTCCATACTCTTCAAATGATTCATTTTATTGGTATTTCTAGCTAAGTTAGTCTTCTGGTTTGGTGCTATAAGCATGCAGTTTTCATTCTAGAGACAGTGAAGTAGCTAAAATACCCTCATTGGTTAAAGGAACATCTTTTTGTTAAATGCAGCTAATGTCTTTTTCTTTCTTCTATATCTTGACCATTTCTATTTGCAGGAACTTCTTAGATATTCACAAATCTCAAAAAAAACAACTGCTGAAAGATTTAAAAGCTGACAACAATGGCTATTTGTGCCCGGTTTTAGCACAAACAATTCCTTTTGGTCTTGCTTACCACCACAGTGGGCTTACAAGTGATGAACGGAGGTCGATAGAAGATGCATACTCGTCTAACATTTTGTGCTTATTAGCTTGTACCTCAACATTGGCGGCAGGTGTCAATCTTCCTGCTAAACGGTTTGTTTTGAATTATATATTCATTCAAAATGAAAGTAAGAAATTTCAAACTTTCCTTTGTAAATTTATAATTGTACATCTTCATCTCAATCTACCTGTTTATGCAATAGCCTGCCTCTCTACGTACATACTACGTCTAAGAGAGCAATAATTTAGATTAAAATCTCACCTAGTCCTTGAAAAGCCACGTGGTCCATGCCAGCAAGGAAAATGAGGAATTCTTCAGTTGAATGCCACAAACTCTTTTAACTCAATTGTATTTGACACTCATTCTGTTCAGTTTATCTATTTATTAAAAAGTTGATCAATATAGCATACTGAACACACATGTACAGTTGAAAAGCCAGAATTTGTGATTTTTGTCTGAGAAAAATAAATCCCTTTGTAGATGAAAACTGCAGCTTTGGGTTCTTTTGCTGCATACAGAAATTAAGCAAGTTATATGATAAAGTTTTCACTATAGAGCTGTTCCTATTGCATAATTCGAATTTTATCTTGCTCATGCAGCACTATTTCAAATCAGTGTATAGTTTGTATACCATCTCTATATATACCTCAGAGATTTGATTGATTTCATTTCAGAAGTGACACAAGTGTGTGACATTGAAAAGCCACAACAATGGCGAAATACATATCTGTCACTGTCGCAGTCATTTCTGGGGCAGTTTCATTTTTATGAGCTCTGAAGCATCTCATGTTTTTTAACATAATACATCTATAAAAAGATTTTTCTCAGACAAAAACCACAGCTTCTCACTTTGCAAACACAGACATACATTAAGTATGTTGCATTGGTTTCAAATTCACAGTAATTTTGGGGAGGGTGTAAGTCGATTACATCGACCCCAGTGCATAACTGGTACTTATTTTATTGACCCAGAAAGGATGAAAAGCAAAGTTGATGTCGGTGGCATTTGGACTCAGAAAGCGAAGACGGATGAAATACTGCTAAGCTTTTTTCCTGGCGTGCTAACGATTCTGCCAGGTTGCCCCCTTATATTAAATATATTATATTAATATTAAATATATTATATTAATTAAGTTTTTACTATAGAGCAGCTACTGTTACAAAATTCAAATATTTATTTATTTTTGTTTTTTTTTGCTTAGAGTTATATTGCGCAGCCCTTATGTTGGTAAGTACTTCATCAGCAGATGTAGGTATTTACAAATGATCGGAAGAGCTGGTAGAGCAGGTATTGATAAATCGGGAGAAAGCATTCTGATAGTTGCACCAAAGGACAAAGAAAAGGTAACGAGTTTTGTTAAGGTTTCGCAAACTAAATTTCCATGGATTCTTAAAGATGTAAAAAAAATATTATTCCACAATTCATTCAGATGTTCACCTTAAATTTACTTTGGTGTGAAGATGTGTACATATTTATTTATGAAGATGTATGAACAAGGTAGTTGTAAAGGTAGTTGTAAAGTGGTGTAATTTCCTTCGCTGGCTTCAGGTTTACTGTGTGTTACCTGGGGGGAAACGTCTTCAAGTTTTGTTCCAGGCTGATCAGATTTTTGTCAGTGGATTTGGTGGACGGAAACTGAAAGAAACCCTTTGTATGTATATGAGTCTATGTGTGAGAGTGCATATTTACGTTTGTGTTGTGTTTTTACCCCCAGCACTGCTTCACAACCTGTATTAATTAGTTTGTTAACATTCTCATAACTTAGTAGTAAGTGAGGGTGTACATTTCCGGTCTTCTGTGGGAAAAACGGGGGCCAGATATATTTCTCCTTGCTTGGAGACAAGGGTTGATGGCAAGAAAGGCATCCAACTAGAGAAAATTTCATTTGACCCATATGAGCATAGAAAAATGGATATTAAAACAATAATGATGATGATGATGAAGATGAAATTCATTTATTAAGTCTATAATGTTTTTTTGTTTTTGTTTTTACTTTTTCTATTTTGTCTTCCTTCAGGTTAAAGAACTGATCAGTAAGCCAATGGAAAGCTGTCACAGCAGTCTGGCATATGATGATGGTAAAGGGATTCGATTGCTAATCCTGTCTCTTGTTGGTCTTCAGGTAATCACAATTTCACTTTCACCATAAGCTTTCAGCTAAAGATTTGCTATCCTGTTGGTTTATTCTAATTGAGTCAAGTAAAATAAAAAAATCAAACATGATGATGACAACCTGTTGACTGACTGGGAAACAAAATCTTTCACTCTTTGAGTGAAAAGCAGAACAGGCATACCCCAGCTTTTTTTTTTTTTCCACTAATTTCATTAAAAAAATGACAGAAGATCAAAAAAGATAAAACTCAAAACAACTGAAGTTGCTAAGTTGAGGTAGGCCCGTATAAGGGAAAATAGAATACTGTTTTGCAGTAAAATATTGGCAGTGGAATTAGAGCAACAATTCTCAACCAATTCTTTTAACTATGGACCCTTATGATCCCTATTTTATTCAGCTGCACCTTCATAGTCATTCGATGTTTTTAAAATATGATGATGATGGTAATGATCAATTTAAACATGTGACACTATTTGTGGAAGTTTTATACAAAAATATAGAAGAATTTTTCTTGATTCTCTTCACAGATTGCTACAGATGTTTCAAGTCTCTTTGTGATAATCTCTAATAGCTTGTTGAATGTCCAAAGTAAAGAACTGGAATGTGATATCAATGAACTAACGAAAAACTGCCTTCAGTCCTTGCTGGACTTGGGCCTTGTTAAACAAAAACAAAATACTGCTTCACATGTAGAAAATGCTGATGATAAAACAGAAAACAGTTCCATTTCTGCTAATTTTAATTTGGCTATCAGTGATTTAGGAAGGGCAGTATATAAAGGTAGGTTAATGCTGATCTAATTTTCAATATTTGTCCTTTGTTTAACTTTAAACTGCATCCTGTAGCGGCCCCTGATTCAGGAGTTCAAAGGTTATGAGGGGTTTGGAACCATCTTTTGGCCACTGTTGTTCCCCGGTCTTCACTGACCTGGAGTAGTTACATTTGTCCAGTCTTGGCTGTGGGTAAATTAGCATGTTATGGAATAAGTGTGAAATGTAAAGAGTTTTAAGATTTGAAATTGGTTTATTGATTTTAATTAGCAAGAACTTAACCTCGTTTACTTTTTCTCATTACCTGTACAATAGTAATATCATTCCTGCTTCACACTGCCCTCCATAAATACACGTACATTGTGTAACCTTTTTATTTCAGGGTCCATTGATATTGATATCAGTGACAAGCTGTATAATGATTTAAAGAAGTCCACTGAGATGTTAGTTGTGTCCAACTATTTACACATGCTGGCCCTTACAACACCCTATGACATTGTCTCTACCGTAACACCTTCTTGGATAATTTATTTCAAACAGGTATGGCTTATTAGTTGGGATCAGGTGCTTTAGTTTCTAGCATCATATATTTTCATTAGACTTATACTTGTTTCTGGCCCCTTTCCTGTTCCTCTCTCTCTCCCCCATGTACCTCCTCTATAGCAAGACACCTATTTCTGCCTCTCTATTTCTCTGTTACACTCTATCCTTTCATCATTTGATATTGGATCTCCTCCTCTAATGCCCACCTCTGTTGTGGCAAAACACCTGCTTCTGTCTCTTTGTCACCCTCTAACCTTTCATGCTCTGACACAAGTTGCCCCTATCATAATTCCTTGTCTTGTGAATTACTTGGTTGCTCTGCCAGTGCTGGTGCCATGTTAAAAGCATCCAGCCCACACTGTAACATGGTTGGCATCTGGAAGAGCATCCAGCTGTAAAAAGTCATGCCAAAACTAATTTCGCTTGTGTTAGTGCCACATAAAAAGCACTGAGTTCACTCTGCAGAGAGGTTGGTGTTAGGAAGGGCATCCAACCGTAAAATCCCTTCCACCTCTTTTTGTCCCCCTGTCATGCATTAACCTCTCATCACCTGGCACAAAGCCACCTCCATCAGAACTATTCCCCAGTTGAGTCAGGAAGAAGTAGTATTGTGAGTTACTTTGTGACCACACTGGTCTATGTGCCATGTAAACAAAGCATCCAACACACTCTGGAAAGTGGTTGGTATTAGGAAGAGTATCCAGTTGAGAAAACCATGCCAAAGCAGAGAGTGGGACTTGGCACTCTCCTCTGGCTGACTAGCTCTTTGTCAAACTGACCAACCCAATCCGGTATGGAAAGAGGGCATTAAATGACGATGATGGTGATGATATCAATTGAATTTTGTTGGCAATTCAACGGGCATCTCTTGATGAAAAAAAGTAATTTATTAAAAATGCTTAATGCCAAAAGAATTTGCTAAGAAATTGTTTTTTCACAGTTCAGTTTTAACTGTATATATATGTGTATTAATGTATGACTGTCTGTTGTATGTATATATTTTCAGCTGAGTAGTCTAAAATCAGATGAACTCTCTGTTGCTAATTACATGGGGATCACTGAGAACTATGTAGCTCGAAAAGCTTCTGGTCAAGTGGTGAAACAGGTAAGAACTGTTAATAAGGTATTTTAATATTGGTTTCAAATTTTGGTGTAGGGCCAGCAATTTTGGGAAGTGTATATGTATATATATATATATATATATGTGTGTGTGTGTATATATCTATATTATAATGGAGAAAGATGCTTATTAATTTAGTATGTAACGGTTACTAACAGAAAGCAATTATTAATGAATTGACCGTCTGAAAATATTTTATAAATTCATGCCTTGGGCATATGGTGTATTGGTCTTAACCCAGGTTTGAAATTTCCCCAAGACACCTGATGAAGGCTGGAGGGTATATCAGCCGAAACGTTGTGTTAACAACAAACAAGATGAGGACAAATATCCGTCAAATGTAAATAATGCAAATAATATAAATAATATCTCTATCAAAATTTCAACATCTGAAGACTGTAAGACTCTTTGCCTTCATTTTTCTTTTTCTCTGTTTGTTTATCTTGTAGCCTGTTGATGAATTTGCTGTGAACCGATTTTATCTAACCTTGATGTTGTTTGAAGTGTGGAAACAGAAGACCATCTGGGAAGTGGCTAAAATCTTTCAACAACCAAGAGGTTTTGTGCAGAATCTCGTCAGCAGTGCTTTGAGTTTTGCTACATGCGTTTCTTACTTCTGCAAGGTTTGTGCATGTTACATATGTGTAAACAATGTTCGTTTTAATTCTTGCACGTCATCATCATCATCATCTTCATCATCATTTAACATCTGTAGTCCACTTTGGGATGGGTTGGATGGTTTGCCTGGGTTGGGATGCTGGAAGGCTGTACCAGACTCCAATCTGAATTGGCATGGTTTTTCTGTGGCTGGATGCCCTTCCTAATGCCAACCACTCCGAGAGTATCATAGGTACTTTTACGTGCCACTAACATGGGTGCCATTTGCATGACACCAGGGTGTGTTTATGTGCCACTGACAGAGGTACCAATTTGTGTGACACCGGTATCTGCTACAACTGCGATTTTGCTCGGTTTGATGGGTCTTCTTCTCAAGGTGTATATTCATGTGTCATGTAAGTAATTACCTCACAAAAGAAACTCGTTATGAAAAGAGAAATCAAATATATTTATTCTAAAAGTAATCACAACATCGAAACCTTAAAGCTATGGGATAATGCATTATTAATTAAAAACAATGGAAATAATAAGCATTGCATTTGATGATGTAATTAAAATGCTAATCAGTTAGAATTTTGCAATTTATAAAACAGGTAATAATGTGTTGTTGACATATTGTGAAAGAATCTTTGTAAATATTGCAGGAAATAAAAGAATTCTGGGGCCTCAGTGCCTTGTTTGAGCTGTTCATTCAGCAACTGTCATACAGCACCATTCTTGATCTTATTCCACTGATAGAGATACCTGGAGTGAAAAAGGTAAGCACCATCTCATCTTGTTTTCCGTGTCTGGGTTAAGTTTTATCGTCAGTTGACATAGAGGTGGTTATGGTGATAGTTCTTCGTCGTCGTCATCATCGTCATTGTTTAATGTCCCCCACCGTTTCTCTGTATCATTGCTTCTGATGAAATTTGCTGAGGTACCCTTCCTGTCACCAACATTCACCTGTTTCCAGGCAAGGTAATATCTGCGCCCCCCACCACCACTCCCCGTCCAGACATCTCTCAGAAGATTGGAAATGAAAGACACTGTTTGAGTGAGGTTGACACTTGCTTACGACTATCACAAAATATCAAAGCAAGGAGACAGTAACACACACATAAACACACACACACACATTCACACACACACACATACACACACACACACATGTGCAAACACACAGAGGAATGGCTGTGCTCAGTATGCAAAAATTTTACCCTTCAGGTTTCACCTCATAATCATCATCATCATCATCAGCGTTTAATGTCCGCTTTCCATGCTAGCATGGGTTGGACGATTTGACTGAGGACTGGTGAACCAGGTGGCTACACCAGGTGGCTACACCAGGCTTCAATCTGATTTGGCAGAGTTTCTACAGCTGGATGCCCTTCCTAATGCCAGATGTTGTTAATCACGTTAACCCTACAGCATTCTGATTTCTTCGTCAAATGTAATCCTTATTATTCACATTGCTTTGAATTAATCATGCATTTTCTTACAGCTTCCAGATTTCAATGGTGTACTTGTAAAATTTTTAGAATAACATAGTAGGGTAGGTGTGAGAGGTTGGATCTGGCCAGTTTTAGCATAAAGCCGGTAGAATATTTGAGCCGGATATGGTTGGATTAAATGCTAAAAGATTAAACACTCACCATTGTGTGATCATATAAGATCCTATGCATCCTGAGGAGGGCCATAACATAATATAAAGAGCACATCAATAATAAGAAAAACAAGAACACAGGCTTGAACAGGGTACTCGTTTATTTCATCTGATTTGGCATGGTTTCTACGGCTGGATGCCCTTCCTAACACCAAATGTATATATGTGTGTATATATGTAAGTATTCTCATTAACTGACCAATATCTTGCATTGTTTCTGTTTCAGGGCCGTGCTCACCAGCTTTATAATGCTGGCTATAAAACTCTAGCACTCGTAGCCAAAGCTAGTGTGAAGGATTTGGTGAAGGATATAGAACACATGTCCAAGAAACTTGCTCGACAGATTATCGCTTCAGCGCAGGTAAATAAGTTACCAAATGACCATGAGATGATTTTTTTCCTCGCTCTTTCTCTTACTCATTCTTTGGTTCTTCTATTCTTATCCAGTTGTCTCTATCGTCCAGCTTTCACCTTTTTTCCCAGTTACACTTCTACAGCTAATGTCATACCTCTACAGGTACTACAGCCATTTACATTATGTCCATTATTGCCACACCACTGTAGCCTATACTGCAACAGTGGTGCTATACCGTTGCATTCTCCAATACCTCCACTGTCACACTATTACTTAAACTGTTACCCCACCACGTCCACTTCAATACAACTACATTGACTGCTACACAAGTACAACCACTGCCATACTATTACAAACACTGCAACACCACTACTTCAGCTTATTCTCTTGATTGCAATGATTATTTATTCACATTGGTTCGAATTAATCGTGCTTTATCTCGTAGCTATGAAATTTCAATGATGTGATTGTTTATTTTTAGAATGACATTGTAGG
The DNA here is from genome assembly GCF_046866305.1 of Octopus bimaculoides. NCBI lineage: Eukaryota > Metazoa > Mollusca > Cephalopoda > Octopoda > Octopodidae > Octopus > Octopus bimaculoides. Next base: position 49,205,067 of record NC_142945.1, on the reverse strand, counting down.
GTAAGTGTAAGAGGCCAGATCTGGCTCATTTGAACATTAAACAGGTAGAATATTCTGGGCCGGATATGGTACAATATTGTTGTATCATTCAAAACTTTTTATTCTTTACAAACAATGTACAATGCTTCAAGCAAACTACAACCCTCTCCCATCTAATCATTGTTTATTGCTTTATCTTGTAGCTGCTTCTAGACGAAAAAAGAGAAGCTTTATTAGAAGAAATTGAACAACTGGTCACTATTCCTGAATTTGCCAAACAACACACTGAACAGAAACTTAATGAAGAAACCTTGAACGTTAAAAACAAGGACTCAAACGAAACATCGCCAACAGTATTGTCTGGCAGTGATTTTGATGAAATCCAAAATGAAATCCCTGATTCTCTTCTAGATGATTATATTTTGTAGAGTTTTTTTTTCTTTTTCTTTTTTTTCATTCAAATATCACAGAGAAATATTTATTTTTTTTATCTCCTGTTTCTATTTCTATATGTCTGACACTCCACATGAACACACACAAACAGATCTCATTTACATCTATATATATATATATATATATATATATTTGTATGTTTTATATATATCATCATCATCATTGTTTTAATGTCTGTTTTTCCATGTTTGCATCAGTCAGATTTTTTTGGCAGATTTTTTTTTCTGGCTGAATGCTCTCCCTGTTGCCCCACTCCCCACCCCACCTGGTCCCAAGCATGGTAATATTCTCTTCCCTTCAGACATTTTCTTGGAAGACTGCAAACAAATGACACTGCTTTCATGATGTTTTATTAGTTTAAAAATTGACTCAGTATTTCTCACTGTCCAGACACACACACACTGAGACCAGTGGTGTATGATGGTTATTGTGTTGGGTGTGCTGTCACCCCCAATGCCACCAAATTTCAAGCAGGGGTGTAACAAAAGTTTTCCATTAAGATTTGTGATTAAATTAATGAGTATAATGAATTTGCCATTTGCGATGGCACCTAGCACACCCAGAATATACACCCCTGACTAAGACACATACATACATACATGGTTACACAACTGGCTTCTTTTCATTTTTTGCCTGGAAAATCCACTCAAAGCTTTGGTTGGCCCTGGGTTACAATAGACCACATTTGTCTAAGGTGCTGTGCAGTGGGACTGAACCTGGATCAACATGGTTGCAAAGTGATCTTCTTAACAACAGAGACATCACACACACACACACGCACATATACACACATACATACACATACGCACACATACACACACACACATGTACACACACACGTGCACACACACACATACACATATATGCACACACACACACACGTACACATATACACACACACATACATACACGTACATACACAGATACGTGTGTATACACACATCTAAATAATGCACGTGTTTCTCTGACCCATCTAAAGTTAAAGGAGCAGCAATGACCCATTGAATCTATGCTGAGAAGTAAAATGGATGTAAAATGATGACGAAGATGATGACCACAACAACGATGTACACAAAATTGCAGTCATGTTCAGATGCTTAAGAAACTCACTCTGAAATCATCATGTACTGGGTTTGATCTGACTTCAAAAGCTTCTTGAGAAAATATCAAAAGCCTTGGTTTGACACGAGCATTCTGAGTGAAATTAGGGAGGTAGAAATTTGAATGGAGGCCCTCTCAGTTGGGCCCTGTAATTCAAAAAGCCAGCCTTGTCATACTCTGTCTGACTTAAGGGTCCAAGTTTCACTCGTTACATACATGTTGGTACAAGAAGTTGGTAGTAAATACCTGTTAATACAAGTTGATAGTTCAGTTGATCAAATAGTTGGAATATTCATAATTAGAACTGACAGTGTGTGTGTGTTTGGGTGTATGTAAATATTGATTGAACAAACATAATGGATTATATATATATATATATATAAAAAAAAACCCTTGTTTTGATTTTGTAATTTTGGTGCCATGCTATGAATATTCAGTGTCATTTATTAAGACATATAATATATCAGTAATGAAATAAAGCTTTATTTGGATTATTTTTTTCTTATCATGTCCTTTGGTGTAACGGTAGCACATCTGTTATTTTCACAGAAGATATGAGTTCAATTCCTATGAGCAACCCTCAACATTTTAATCACAGTGCTCCAGCATTCAATAGTGGTGCCCCAGCATTTAATGGCAATACTCCAGCATGGTCACAGCCTCTGGCTAAAACTGATAATAAAACCTATGAAACTAACCACCCTCTCCTTCCTCCTCTCCGGATCTCCTGTCTGTATCTTCTTTAAGGCTCCCCTTCTTGTACTTGGAGAATTTCTTCTGGTATTACTACCCTTTTTATCTCGTTCCTAACTACTCCCATCTTTATAAAATGTAGGGTATCCATGCATCTCCTTTATAGCAAGAGACCAGTGTTTGTCCCCCTATTATCCCTTATACAAGCATAAAGCCACTTCCCCTCCTCAAATTCTCTTCTTAGTTGTGGAGGCTTTTTCCTTCTTCCATGTTCTTTTTCTGTCTTATACTTGGTAACCTTACTATTGATGAAAGAGAGATATTACACAGTATGAGTATCAATCAAGTGCTGGGGTCGATTTAATCAATTTACTCTGATCTGAAAATTTTGTCGCGAACCGTTAGAACCATTCGTTGTTGAAGGATTCAAGGGAGGTAACTCCCATTCTATTATCTAAAACTACACTTGCCCCTAGATGTCTCTGAAATCACACTCGATGGTCAATAAACGAAATTACAATTTGGATAACGAAGTACAAAGTTCATGTTTCTACAAAAAAGGTAAACAAACAAATATAAAATAAAAAAAAAAACGGGTATTCACAACTAAACTATCTTTAATATCGAGTTAAATACGTTTGGTTGATTTAAATTTGAATAATCTCAACCTTCCTCACATCCCACCTCTACTGTTATGAAACTTCAGGTCAAACCTAATTCAGCAGGAATAGGTAGAACTACTTTACCCAATGTCTCATTGGTGCCGTTGTTATTTCTAGCGAGTTAAATGGTCTGGCACCGACTCGTCTTGTTAAAGATACGTGTGTTAAGTTTCAGTTATAAGGGACGTAACTTTCGCCATACTTTATAGCATTGTTTCGGCATTTCGCAGAAATTCTAAATGCGACGATAGGACAGATATTTTCTTTTTCGTTTGCTCCCAGACTTTGACGTTGAAAGTTACACTAACACAAGGACAGGGTGCCATCGCATTGTTCCAAAAATCCCATCAAAATACAGGATTAGATACTGTAATAGCATGAGAATCAAGGGCTCACAGCTCTTTAATATCCTTCTGAAGGTTTTGAGGTACCTACATAAGGTAGACGTAGATGTCTACGTAGAACTGGTTCACCTACTGTTAAATTATATTTGAAACATTTATTTTTCATTTCCTACAATGGCTTTATGGTAAATATTGATTTCAAATTTTGACCCAAGACCAGCTACTTCAAGGGAGGGTACAAGTCGATTACATCGACCCTAGTGCTCAACTGGTACTTATTTTAAGGGTGAAATGTTAAGTTGACCTTAGCAGAATTCGAACTCAGAATGCAAAGACAGACAAAATGCCGCCAGGTATTTTTTCCCGGTCTTATAACCATTCTGTGGAGGCGCAATGGCCCAGTGGTTAGGGCAGCGGACTCGCGGTCATAGGATCGCGGTTTCGATTCCCAGACCGGGCGTTGTGAGTGTTTATTGAGCGAAAACACCTAAAAGCTCCACAAGGCTCCGGCAGGGGATGGTGGCGAACCCTGCTGTACTCTTTCACCACAACGTTCTCTCACTCTTATTTCCTGTTTCTGTTGTGCCTGTATTTTCAAAGGGTCAGCCTTGTCACACTCTGTCACGCTGAATATCCCCGAGAATTACGTTAAGAGTACACGTGTCTGTGGAGTGCTCAGCCACTTGCACGTTAATTTCACGAGCAGGCTGTTCCGTTGATCAGATCAACTGGAACCCTCGTCGTCGTAAGCGACGAAGTGCCAACAATAACAACAACAACAACTAACCATTCTGCCAGTTTGTCGCCTTACCTTCACTGTGAATATTAATTTCAAATTTTGGCACAAGGCCAGCAACTTCAGGGGATGGGGTTGGATGATTATATCGACTCCAGCACTCAGCTGGTATTTATTTTATCGATCCAGAAAGGACGAAAAGCAAAGTCAACCTCGGCGGAATTTGAACTCAAAACGTGTAGACGGATGAAATTTTGGAGGGGGTCAGTCGATTAGATCGATCCCAGTGCGTAACTGGTACTTAATTTATCGACCTCAAAAGGATAAAAGGCAAAGTCGACTTCGGCAGATGAAATACCGCTAGGCATTTCGCCCGCTAACGTTTCTGATAGCTCGCCGCTTTAAAGATATTCTTTTCTACTCTAAGCACAAGGCTCGAAATTTTTGGGAAATGAGCCAGTCGATTAGATCGACCCAGCACGCAACTGGTACTTAATTTATCGACCTCGAAAGGATGAAAGACAAAGTCGACTTCGGCGGAATTTGATCTCGAACGTAAAGACAGGCGAAATGCCGCTAAGCATTTCGCTCGGCGTGCTAACGTTTCTGCCAGCTCGCCACCCTCCACTAGGTTAATATTCATTTCTTTATTGCCCACAAGGGGCTAAACATAGAGGGGACAAACAAGGACAGGCAAAGGGATTAAGTCGATTACATCAATTCCCAGCACGTAACTGGTACTTATTTAATCGACTCCGAAAGGATGCAAGGCAAAGTCGACCTCGGCGGAATTTGAACTCAGAACGTAACGGCAGACGAAATACCGCTAAGCATTTCGTCCGGCGTGCTACCGACTCTGCCAGCTCGCCGCCTTAAACTTCGTAGTAAATATCAAAATACATTACATTTAACAAAAATATGGTAATTTTAATTAAAATTTAAGATATAACGTTTTTGTTTTGATTTTATTGGCAGTATTGAAAATCCAACAGATTGAGTTTGTAATCTCTCAACACGTTGTATCTTGGAATAGGTTAAAACTATATATAGTTCAGAAAAAACATAAATATTCTAAAATTGATATAAACATTATGTACTCGGAATTTAACTTCAAGAAAAATAAAATAAGGCTGTTACATCATGGATACTAATAAACTGATTTAAGTTTATTTAAAATAGACTTTAAGGATACATGTCTTACAGCCCAGTATTCGTACCACAGGGAAGTTGGTGACTGAAGAACTTAATTGTGGAAGTTTTGAAGTAAATGGTTTCAGATTTGAACTTTGGTCACCCAACCATCCATCTTTGCTACATTAGGCTATTTACCGAAATCATCATCATCATCATCTTCTTCTTCTTCTTCCTCTTCCTCTTCTTCTTCTTCTTCTTCTTCTTCTTCTTCTTCTTCTTCTTGAACGTAAAATGCTACAAATGTAAGCACTTTTCACAATTTCTGATGATCTTTAACAGTCACTGTAACTGGCAACAAACGTTAGGTTTCACCTTCAGCGTCTGTAAATTCTGCAGTTGTCAATGCCTATAAGGGCAGAAGTGCATCTTCCATTAGCTTACTGCTCACATACCCACGATAGTAATGCTGCCCCCCGCGCGCACACACACACACACACACACACACACACACACACACCGTATCCAAAAGAAGATCATCAGCCTGACATGTAAACTTTCGCTCATTAATACGTTTCATACAGACAAAAGCCTGTCTCCTCATGAGCCAGAAACCCATGTGCCACTCTCTCCAAACCCAGTCAGTGAACCTAGATCTCCGTCACTTCTAATTCCTGCTGTGTTTTACTCAATTTCTTGTATTAAACACTCGAAGAAAAGATCAAGCAACACATTGCATTTTGATAAGAACACATTGGGTTGTAGTTTGATTGAAAGAGATGAATGAATGAACGATGAAAGGATGTGTCTAAAAGGGTCGAAGGTTCGAGTCATTCTTTAATGTCAGTTCAAGCGTTATTCCTCTCTGAACCTAAACTCACTGGTTATATTTTTAGTTACTGATAAAAGAATGTATCGGAACTGTTGCTATGGTAATGAAGCCAAAGTGCTCAGAGTGAAGGCGTTTGGCCATGAATGCTGACACGTACGCACACAAAGTTATAACGTTCTCATTCACTTCCGTTGTTCACAGCAGTGCTTCGAAGAAAAGCCTGAAAAGTGTGTAGAGTGTGGTCGTTTTAAAAAGAAGATCGGGTTTCAGTTGCGCAGGATGTTATTGATTGTGTTGAGGAAGAGGAAAACTTTTTGGAAACGGTCATAACAGGTGACACATTGTGGGTCTGTGTTTGTGACCCCGAAACCAAGCCTCAATCTTCATAGTGGAAGACCTCAACAAGATTTCAAGACACGGAGGAAATCCAAGAGAATGCTAGGAGGAAACTGCTCGCTGTCCTCCCCCCCCCCCCCCAAAAAAAAAACGGAGTTTCAGGAATGCTGCTATCTACGGAAACGACGCTGGATAAAATGTGTGACATAAAAAGAGAACTAGTTCGAAGGAGATTGAATGCCGAATTAATATGTGTTGTAGTTTTCTTTTTACAGTTTTCTTTTTAAAGCACCAGTCCCGATACATTTTGATCAGACCCCGTATAGTATCTCGAAGAAGCTTTTAGCTACAGACTGATTGGTAATCTCTTTTCGCATCATAGTGTGTCGTCAATGTTGTTAGCGTCATAATTGTTAATGAACGGTGGTTTGCTGCCAGTGAAGAAGTGTGGCCACATCAGAAGACAATCTATAAACGGATAATCATTACTAAAACTTCCTGTAATTGACTGGATTAGAGTAAATATATCCAGATGTGGTTGATTTGTTTTTCAGTTAAAAGCAGTCGTGATCGATCAACAATCTGCAAATGGAAGACAGTCTTTCATGCATGAAGATCAACAATAATTTTTTTTTTAAAGTCAAAATAATAATTAAACGAACGCATACAAAAACTGAATGCACCGTGTGTGGTTTCCTATGTATTTAGTAACAACTTCTTTTAATTTAATGTAAATAAACTTCAGTTTTGCTCGCGCACCAAATTAATCCGAATTAATGAGACAATCTTACAAAGTCAGAATTTTTTTGGGGAAAACATCAGTCAGCAGCAATAATATTTAGTAATAATCATAAAACAAACTGAATATCAAACTGGATAAATTAAGCTTATAAATTAACAGAAGCTCTGACTAAAATCGAAAACAGAAAGAGTTCCTGTCTTAGGTAACATACCGCCACGCGGTCCGGAAAGCTGGAGTATTTATTGCTGTACTTCTCCAACTGTGCAACTCTATCTACGATCGTAACCCATCCAGGAAATGGACTGAAGGTTGTATCATCCTTTTCCCTATAAAAAGTTATTTAGACTTTGGACGGAATTATCGGAGTATTACTTTAACAGCTGTTGCTGCAAAGAATGGTGACATAATGATATACGATCGTATATGGCTGGAACTCGTTAAGAGTTTTTATTAGAAACCAGAATAAATTCGAAAAGAATCTTTCGACAACTGGGTAAATATTAACTCTCAGACGAATTATAGATGTCGTTGGGGCCAAAAAGTCTCCCTGCCATTCTGTTACTGGTGAATTTTAAGATGCTACAAATTATACCAGCTTCTGAAATCCCTCAAGAAATAATAGGTGTAATAATGATGCTCTACGAAAATACTTGATAAAAAGCAGGTTTATCTGAAGGAGACACAGAATTATTTCATTCTTTCTGTTGTTTTACAAGGAGACACACTTGTACATTTTCCATTCTTACTTTATGTTGATCCTTTCTTTGCACTTAAGGAGATCCCAACAAATATAACACGGTTTTGCCCTTACAAAAAGAAGTTCCAAATACCGAGCTTTTACAATAACAGATCCAGATTACGCCGATGGCTCAGCCTTGATATCGGATAAGATTATTTTATCCTATGTTAATGCTAGGAAAATGAAATCCTTCAAATACAGCTTGCAAGGTTCGATCACCTCGTTGTCCAGAAGCTTAAGAAAACGAGATTGTAATGATAAAATATTTAAATTAATCATTTAAAAAAATCTGAAATCCACTCGATTCATTTCTAAATTTGCCAAATTTAGAAACTAATAAGGCAGAAAGACCGAAAGAAATTGTATGAAAGAATGTCTATTATTTTATTTGAACAATCTCCTAAGTCCTATTTCGAATCCGAACCCGTGATTATTGAAGCATTCACTTCATAAAAAAAAAAAAAATGTTTCTCTTAATCTGCAGAGATTAAAGATTGTCTTTGTGGAGGCGCAATGGCCCAGTGGTTAGGGCAGCGGACTCGCGGTTTCGTTTCCCAGACCGGGCGTTGTGAGTGTTTATTGAGCGAAAACACCTAAAGCTCCACGAGGCTCCGGCAGGGGATGGTGGCGAACCCTGCTGTACTCTTCCACCACAACTTTCTCTCACTCTTACTTCCTGTTTCTGTTGTGCCTGTAATTCAAAGGGTCAACCTTGTCACACTGTGTGTCACGCTGAATATCTCCGAGAACTACGTTAAGGGTACACGTGTCTGTGGAGTGCTCAGCCACTTTGCACATTAATTTCACGAGCAGGCTGTTCCGTTGATCGGATCAACTGGAATCCTCGACGTCGTAAGCGACGGAGTGCCAACAACAACGATCTCCAAGATTTTATCAGATCTTCGTGCAACTTGTATCATTCACAATATTATTTATAACAGCAATGCTTGTCTGAGTACAGCAAGCGAAATCAATTATTTCACATAGTGTTACAGGATTAGTCGCCAAAAGAATCAATATTAGCTGGGAAAAACGTCTTCTTCACTCCTTGTATCAAATACATCTTCCTGTCAGAAACATAAGGACAACACAAATCAACGAAGGAACTTTTATGCGGTTATGTTCCCCACCCCCCCTAAAAAAAATAATTCGTTGATTTTATAACACCACTCGGTGTTCATTTGCAAAAAAAAAAACGGGAAAAAAAGGAAATCTCACATGTTTCCGGGTTGAGTTCCACTGCGTGACACCTTGGGCAAGTGTCTTCTATTATAGCCTCGGTCCAACTAAAGCTTTGTGAGTGGATTTGGTAGACGGAAACTAAAAGAAGCCTATCGTATATATATATGTATGTATGTATGTATAAACAAGTAAAAGAAGATACATCTTCATTTTCATTTAACAACACTGAAGAAGTCTAATAAGACCGAAATATGCTTGGAGTTTTCTCCCCTCTCTATCAAAGTCAGGCATATTTCCTCTTGCATGGCACACATTCTATTTTTAAATATTTTTAATTAATTAAGATTTCAGGGTTGTTTCCCCTGGCTTTCTTAATCAGAATTAGTAATTAATCTAATGATTACTTCCTCTCGTTACGAGTGAGATTTTAATAAATTAAAGAAGTTTCTTCGTTTACACCATTAAGTATCTTCACACCAACTTTAGCATTTGGTTTTCATGCAGAGTGCGTCTCTGAGTGTTGCTCGTCAGTTCTTCTCTGGAGTTAAGGACTCGAATCAATAACAGCGACGACGACGACGACGACGACGACGACAGCCACCACAACAGCAACGGCATCAACAGCAGCAACAATCAATATACAAGAACAATCTCTACTGATGTTGCTACTACTACTACTACTACTACTACTACTACTACCACCACCACCACCACCACCACCATTACTACCACCACTACTACTACTACTACTACTACTACTACTACTACTACTACCACTGCTACTACTACCACCACCACCATTGTTACTACTACTACTACCACCACCATTACCACTACTACTACTACTACCACGACCACCATCACTACTACTATTACTACTACTACTATTACTACTACCACCACTACCATTACTACTACTACTACTACTACTACTACTACTACTACTATTAGTACACACATCACCACCACTACTACGACATCCACCACTACTACCACCACCACCACCACCACCACCACCACCACCACCACTACTACTACTACTACTACTACTACTACTACTACTACTACCGCCACCACTACTACTACCGCCACCACCACCACCACCACCACTACTACTACTACTACTACTACTACTACTACTACTACTACTACTACTACTACTACTACTACAACTACGGTCAGCTGACTGTGATAAGCGGACAATCAAATGAAGCATCTGTTGCAGACAAGTGCCAAACTAAAAATTCCATTAATTTTGGAAATCTGTTCGTTTGTTTTTCTTTCGATTTCATCGATTCAAGTTTTAACTGTAAGCCATCCATAAAACTGAAGCTTAATTAATTAACAGAGATTAATTAATTTTACGAAAATCCTGATTACTTTTAATACGTAATTGCAGAAATAATGGTGATAATGACGATGCAAAAAGTAATAATATTATATATATATATATATATATATATATATATATATATATATTTCAGTCGGGGACAGTATAATCACATATGGACCCACCCACGAAATATTATAATCAGAAAAGGGCGTATGAAGAGGATTAAGGAGGTTTGTTGCTGTCTAATCCTTATTTTGTCTGATTGAGCAGTTTTATGTTGGTCTGCGGCCGTACTGGAGAGTTTTAGTCGAATAAATCGGCTCTGTTACTTACTTTCATAATGCCTGGTATTTATTTTATCGTGCTCCATTGCAGAACTGCTAAGTTACGGGGGACGTAAACAAACAAACACCGATTGATAAATGGTGGTAGGGGATAAGCATAGCATAAACTCAAACTCACACACACATACACACGCACTCGTACATATGACGGGCTTCTACACAGTTTCCGTTTACTAAATTCACTTCCAAGGGTTATAGTAGAAGGTATCTGCCTTGGGGGGTACCACGCAGTGGGATTGAACCCCAAGCCATATAGTTGCAGAGTTAGCTTCTTAACCACACAGCTATACCTGCATCAATGTATCCTTCTTTGAAGAATTTCGCTGCTATTTTTAGCAGATCGAACGACTCTATAGATAACTGTGTTGGTGCAACCATCCTCACCAGACAACAGATCGATAAGTTCATCTCTTTTATTAACTCTTTTCCTCATACCTTGGAATTCCCCACCACCACCACCACCGTATCCAACATCTCCGTTACTATATTCTCCATATCTCTATCACTATTAGCAATATCCACCAACCCCCTAATCCCTCTCGCCTACCGCAAGCCTACCGACTCCTTTTCTGTCTTCACTATTTTCCCTCTTATCCCAAACACCCTAAATCTGTTCTGTCATTTTCCCAATTTCTTCGGCTTCGCCGATTTTGCGGGACAGATTCAGATTTCGAATCCCAATATGAGCTGATTGTTTCATCTAATGGACACACCGACTTTGATGGTTACAGCAGTATTCCCATAATACTCTGCGAATTACCACAAAGTGATCGAGCAAGACACCACGACGACCGTCATTGCACAGTGATGATGAAGCAGAGAAGGTCTTGAGACGTGAATTGGCCAATGGAGTTAATCCTAATGGAGTTAGGAGCGCCATTGAAAAATAACATAAAGAGCTCATCAAGAGATATGGAAAAATTTTAAGATTAAATTCTACCACAGCAGTCTCTTTAGTGTGTGTGTGTGTGTGTGTGTGTGTGTGTGTGTGTGTGCGTGTGCGCGCGCGCGTTATTCTTATTGGCAAGTAACTAAATACCGCATTAGGGTGTTGTATATTTTTATTCCGTTTTTGTATTTGGTTTGCAAGATTCTTGATGTCAACTCATGTGAAGCAGATTTTGTTGTATCTCGAGAGGGTCATTACGCCAATAATAAACACACGCCCTGGTTCTGTCTCACTTCTAAATTATAAATCAATTGGTTAATTATTTAATCAGCTTACTAATCGACAGACAATTGATTTATTGATTAACCGAGCAATCGATTAGTTAGTTGGCTAAACAACTAACCAATTTAGTAATAAAGACGCGAAATTGAAAGAGTGTGTATGTAATGACTCTCCCAGTATACAACAGTATTTTTTTTATTGTTAGTCTATTTCATTATCGTATCTCGTTAATCTAAATTATAATTCGTTGGCAAGTCGCTAAATGCATCATCTTGGGTGTTGTCTGATAAGTAATGTTCGATTTCCATATTACGTCCAGTTTCTTTAGGTCGTCATTATTTTTCCATTAGTTTCTGATCGATTTGGTTGTTGTACATAATTTCTCAACATTGTTATTCTTCCTTCTCAACCTCGTGGTTCCAGATTCAGTCCCACTGCGTGGCACCTTCAGCAAGTGTCTTCTGCTATAGTCTCGGGCCGACTAAAGCCTTGTGAGGAGATTTGGTGGATGGAAACTGAAATAAATACATACATACATGTATGTGTATATATATATATATATATATATATATAAATATATATATATATATATATAGATAGATAGATAGATAGATAGATAGATAGATAGACAAATAGATATAGATAGATAGATAGACATACACACACACACACACACACACACACACACACACATATATATATGCATATACTTGAAGGCTCGAATTTCCTTTTCAAACAAGGAGAGAGGCTCACAATTAAAACCAGCTTCACTTGTGCCTCTAAGAATCTAATTTATGTAATAACTTGCTCGGGTTGTGGACACCATTATATAGGACAGACGAGTATGACATTGAGACAGGGAACCACTCTACATAAAGAGCAGATCCGGTTCCCGCAATACAGACAGATTCTTTTAAGTGAACAGAAAGACAGATGCACAAGTAACATCAAATCAAATTTCACAGCTTTCCCCTTCTATTTGGTAATTTAATAGACCACTCAAATCTAGCAGAAAACATGTATTTTAATAAAAATTTGTGCACATGTTCTCGATGAACTTTTTTATGAGATTATTCAATGAATTTGCCTTCAGCTTCGATGACTGCTTCAATGCAAAACCTGCATTAAATTGTCATTAATTATTTCGGACATCACCTGGACAATGATAGCCGTCAGTAAAACTATAGTATTGTAAGGACGTCGATTAGTCTAACTTTCAACAACGCTCCGAAAGTAGTAGTCCATGGGATTTAAATCTGCTGAATTTAGAATCGATCAGTTCGATATCACATGATCGTAAAGATTGTCTGACATTCATTCTTGGGTTAAGAGAAGCTGCTGTGTCTTGTTGAAACAAGTATGGCTTTCCAATGCGTACTTCATCCATCAGGGTCTACCAACTGCCTCCAATACCTCAACGTATCCAATAGCATTGATTCTAAGACCCTGTGGAGAGATGTGATGTAGAATGACATAACCTTCGTTACTCCTAAAACCGTAAAAGCTGATGGATACTCTTGGGGTATCGGAAGGATCTTTACGTAATCAACTGCCATTTCTTCTGTTTGACCTTCGGCCTTGGTCGAAGTCTCTTTTTCATCAGAGAAGAAACAAAGCGTGTCATGTTCATGATGATTTTTAACCTTGATAAGTAACTGCTCCGCACGGATCAAATAGTTGACCTCCACTCAGTGCATACGACTTGCATCAAATGTCGTAATGTACCACAGTTCTGCCAGTCCTCTCCAATACTAGAAGTTCTTTGGCGATGGCCACCATTGACTTTCCGGCATCGTCATAGATAATGTTTTGATGAATTGTGATTGCTTGGAGGATCTGAACGAAATAAAAACCTTCTCATTGGTCGAAGGGAGTAATTTAAGGATAGTTGTCCTTAAATATCTTTCTCCCCTCTCTATATATGAATATATACATTTATATACGCTGTCGCGTGTGTAAATAATAAATGGGTGGTTGAGTTAAAAATTTAAATAAGTTCCCACGCCGGGAATCGAACCCGGGCCACCTGGGTGAGAGCCAGGAATCCTAACCACTAGACCACATGGGAAATACTTCCGAGGCTATGGAAATATAGTGGCTATAAAGTATTTTGGTTCTACACAAATATTTATTCTATAAATAACTGTTCGGATCGATATTTTTGCTGTGAAGACAGACTAATTTCACCGAAAAATCTGTGTAATATTATAAAATAATTCATTACTACACACATACACACACACACATCATTAACACACATGCTCACACACACACATACACACACACTTATTCTGCACGCATGTCTGTACTGTGGTACAGTGAAGTACTAGTAGTGCATTAGTAGGTTCCATGCATGTATTTGTACTGCCTATAATCTAGCGAACAGTCACACACATTTAGATAGGTATGCATGTGTATATAAAGTTGTATTCCATTGATCATATATGAATAAATACCTATGCCATCTCCCTAGATCAACAGGTACAATGCATCCGGTAGTGATTATCAACGTCTTCCTTTATTCATTTTGTCCTTAACTAATTTTTGTGCCTTTCAGACCTCGCTTTTCTTTTATTTTTATTCCAGCCCCATGTGTGTATTAAAACTTTACAAACAATCAACATTAGAATAAGAATTATTCTAAATTCCATCCATCCATCCATCCATCTTCTCCGTCCACTATTCTTATGATGGTTGTTGGGGTAGAGTCCTCAGACACTTCTTGTATAGGGTCCCATCAAAAGCAACCGTCGTTACACTTTGTCGATTGCTACCCAAACGTGATCAGCTGAAACTCTGGATATTATCAGACCATCTCGTTCTTGGTCTACCTCTAGATCGCCCCGCTGACTGGTTCAGCTTGAAGAATCCGCCTTCCAATTCTTTCCTTTGGTGTTCTAATCACATGTCCGTAGTACCTGAACCGTGACCCATCAATGCAGAGAAGTAGAGGCTTGAACTGGGGAGACTCACGATCTCCGAACTGCGTCATTTCGGAAATCCTTTACCGGGATCTCATTTCAGCCGCTTTTATTCTCTCCAAAATTAAATGTTTGAAAGAAAAGCGGACACAGTACATTTTTGATTCTAAATATAACTCAAAGAGGAGAAAAAGAAAGAAGAAAGAGAAGAAAAAAGGGAAAAAAGGAAAAAGAAAAGGAAAGAAGGGAAGGAGGAGAAAAGAAAGAAAGCAGAAAGACTGTCAGTGATGACCACAGCACACCTGTTTTTTTTTTTTTTCTTGAAGAGGTCACCATCCTAAAACTCATTTAAATACAAGGGTAAATTACTAAATGAATGAATGGTGAATAGGAAGGGGGGATCCCCTTTCCCCTCCTCTCTCTCTATCTGTCTATCTATCTCTATTGTCATGGAACCTCACCCCCAAAAACAAAAACAATGCTCTCCTCTTCTAAACAACCCCCCCCTACAAAAACAAACATCTGTTTTATATAAATGAACAAGCTTTTTTGTACATTCACAAAATTCTATTTGACAAGGCCGAGAAACGAACGAAAGCGTTAATAATAATGAATGAATAAATAAAAAGATTGTTTTCGAAAACATGCTGGTGACCTTTTTTCTCAATATATATATATATATATGTGTGTGTGTGTGTGTGTGTGTTGATTCACCACGAAGCGAAGCGGTAAGTTACAGAATTCAATGTGAAAATGTGGAGTTCTCTTTAATACATTACAGCTAAAGGGCTCTGAGTTTCCCCATTTCTGATGGTAACCCAAGCCTCTTTTCTGTAGAATTAGCTATTGTTTGAATATATTTTGAAATACTTTTCAAGAACAATGAAGAAAACACTATTTTTATACATTTTGAAGAATTGTGCTTGTGACCCGCGCAAAGGTAGCTGTTCCAAGCTCAAACTTTTCTTATCATTTCTGGTTCTCGTGGGAATACTCTGAACATCTTTCCATTTTAATTTACCGTTGCATTCAACTTGTAAATCTCATTCAAGGCAGATCATTCTAAAACTGTTCTATTGTGAAATTGCGATGTTTGAGCAACACTTTAAAAGCTTCGAAATCAATATTTTTCTCCGAACTAAGTTGAAATAGTATTTACACAAAAACTGCTTAACACCATGCATACAAAGAGCCAACAGTTCAGTTCTTTTGTTCAAGCTGTTACTTCCTTGAAACAAATTCTTAATATTTTGCTCAAAGGTCACACCGCATTTATGATTTGAAGCTGCCGTTTCTGTAAGGTTGTACTTTATCTGCGTCAACCTGATAATTTTGAATTTGAGAAGACTTGTTTCACGTAGGAACCATAAATATCCCGACAAAGTTGTAACGTTGACAAATGAATGTTTGTACTGATAAAATCGATTTTAGAATGTCACTTTGGTTGCTCCAATATATATTTTAGGTTTATCTTTCCTCTTTATTTCTACTTTAGTGCTCTATACTATCGATTTTTCCAATCAGTTTGTGTCTGTTGGGCAACTCTCACGAATTTTAAAGTTGCATGATTAAAATTGGCCAACTGTTTTCTTTTTTCTTTAACCTTGTAGCATTATTTCCTCTGATATAACAATAAATTGCTTACAAAATGGATAGCTAACCTTAACATAGTCCTTATTTAATATCTTATATTTATGTTCCTGGTGGAAAATTGTAGTCTGTTAAATTTAGAAATTTCCTAGCTATATCATTTCTTACCGCTAAACGAAGCATTATGTTATACAATAAAATATTCCTGCTCTTACGCTGTATAGTCTCGGTGCTATTTACGTATTTAATCTTATCGGAGAATCTTGAGTTTCTAAGCGCTTCATTATAATACACAGAAGTCTCTATAAAAGCATCGTTATCGGAAGATATCGAGGATACCCGATTAATAACGTTGTCGACTGTTCTCGAGATACTCGAGTGGGAATCACCTTGTGTGGGTGAATCGACTGCTTGTGTATGTGTGAAGCGGCTATTGCCCAGTATCAAGGCTGTGTCTAGAAAATTAGGAACGATAAGGTTAGTAACTACAATGAAGTTTTAGTTTCTAAAGTTCTTTAATCAGATTTTTTCCTTTATCTAACTTATGACCTTTACAATTTCTCATTAGAATCATTAATTCTTAATTTCATGAAATTATCTTATTTTCTATGAGAGTTAATTGCAATTACCGCTAGGTTTTCGTTTACTTTCTCTTTTGTTGTTTTTTTGTTGGCACTCCGTCGCTTACGACGTCGAGGGTTCCAGTTGATCCGATCAACGGAACAGCCTGCTCGTGAAATTAACGTGCAAGTGGCTGAGGACTCCACAGACACGTGTACCCTTAACGTAGTTCTCGGGGATATTCAGCGTGACACAGTGTGACAAGGCTGACCCTTTGAATTACAGGCACAACAGAAACAGGAAGTAAGAGTGAGAGAAAGTTGTGGTGAAAGAGTACAGCAGGGTTCGCCACCATCTCCTGCCGGAGCCTCGAGGAGCTTTAGGTGTTTTCGCTCAATAAACACTCACAACGTTCGGTCTGGGAATCGAAACCGCGATCCTATGATCGCGAGTCCGCTGCCCTGGAACCCTCGACGTCGTAAGCGACGGAGTGCCAACAGCAACAACTTTTTATCAAGTATTTTCGTAGAGAATCGACTTCAGCACGCATCTAGGACTTATTACATTGACCCCGAAAAGACGAAAGGCAAATTCGAAGTCTACCTCAGCAGCATTTAGACCCAGAATGTAGAGCGCCGCCTGAAGAAACAATGCAACACGTTTTGTCCAATCTGCCAACATTTGTTTTTGCCAGATCGCTGCTTTAAATACAGTAATTTATAAAATATGAAATGTTTCCTACTAATTAAAACTCTGACCGATAGAGAGTGTAGAAGCCCCTTCTCCCACCATTACCACCACCACGGTTCGTCAACGATACACGGTGTTGTAATAAATACAGTTCGAAAGTATATGCTATTATTTTAGGTTTTAATAATTCATATCGACATCGATCAGTATTTTTGAGCTTTAGTTATTATTAATTTTTTTAAAATAAAAAGTGTAAAAACAATTTAATAGAATTTAAGAACGAAAACGCTCCGAGCATATTTGAACAAGAATCCATAATTTAATTTTGTGCTAAAGTTTGGAAACTAATCTAAATTTTAACGCAGAAGAATTATTTCTAAAAATTAAAATTGTTACATTTAAAAAAGAAAAATTGCACCATTTGAAAATAGAAAAATAAAAATTGTGACTTAAATTTAAAAGTTACTAGTTTATCACTCGAAGGCTTTTCTGCTAGGCAGTTTACAATGGCTTTTAAAAAAATGTGTTGACGTATAATTAATTTTGGACTAATTATGTAATTCGAAAGGAAATAAGGAAAGAAGGAGTAGATATTTTCTAGAGCCTGTAGGTGAAGCCATGTCATAAACATGGACATTTAAATCAAAACTCTAATGCTGTTTCTCATGGCTTTCTTTCGATAAAGAAACATGTTGATTAGTTAGTGACTGATCCATTCTCTCAACCACCAACACAACCACAACAACAGCAGCAGCAACAACAACAACAGTGTATTTTTATTAAAATACTCTACGTCTGTTTCAACTAATTTTGAAAGCAATGCAGAATTTAGAAACATAACTTCGTCATTATTAACCTGGCGTTTGCAACATAAATTGACATAAAATTTTGATGGAAGGTTTTGCTTTAGATGACTTGAAAACAAGAAGTTTGTATCATAGACCTAAAGACGATCTGAGGCGGGTTGATATCAGAAAGATTAATTAATGAAAATAATCGCGTCTGCTTTTTCATTCTGAAAAAAATTGTATCCGAGCTGTGGTTCGGGAGAAAACAATAGTGTTTACCAGAACGAAATATATAAAAATAAAAATGACGAAATCAGAATTTTCAAATAAAATTTGACTTTCCATGTCATTATTACAAGGAATTCAAATCACTGCAAAGTGTATTCAAATTTTAGATATGTCTTATTGGATTTCGACAGTCAATCTAGATAAGAAGAGCTTTATCGACCATTTGTGAGTTTACGTTAGAATTTTGAAAAGCAATTCCTTCTTTCTTTGCTGTTTGCTGTCTCCCTCACCTTCGATACACATCTGTGCGTATGTGCATGTGTTGTGTGTGTGAAGAGTTCTGCATGTGTTGTGTGTGTGGAGAGTTCTGTGTTTGTGTGTGTGCGTGTGTGTGTCAATGGTGCACGATAGAAGTCACAGAGAGAAGATGTCTTCGGAGATAAAGTTGTCAAGTGCATCAGTTTAATAGAGAGGTTGATGGAAAAGATTTATATTTTTTCCTGACATTCCTTCTAACAGAAAACATTACGCTTTGTCAGACTGTCACATGCAACACTAATGCCTGGACAATTTCTTTAAGAAATATTCATTCACTCTCGGATCACTGGGATTCACAGGGCTGGAAGCTTAAACTTGATTCTTGTAGTTTTAAAAAGATGAGAGTTGAAACTTACTTTGGTACGATTTAGACACTTAGGTTATCGCCAGTAAGCTACTTTTCAAAAGGTTACTTTTACTTAATATATATATATATATATATATATATATATATATATATATATATATATATATATATATATATATATATATATATATATATATATCTGTGTATGTGTGTGTGTGTGTATATATATATATATATATATATATATATATATATATATATATATATATTTGTGGAGTCGCGTGGACTCTTCAGTGTCCCATTTCAAAGAAAGGCAAGCCCCTCCCCACCACCGACCCACCCAATTTTGGCACCCTTGCTGTCACTACCAACATCTCCAAGGAAATAGAAACAGCCATGGACAGTAACGTTCTTCATTATCTTGAATCTCTCTTTCTCCTCAGTGAACATCAATACAGCTTCCGCAAAGCCTGATCCATTTATGTCATTCAATGGTTAGATCTGCATCGGGAACTACAAGAATCCATCCACTCATCTTCTCTACCTACTAGTTTCCGGTAGAATCATTGGAGTAATGTCTTAAAGCCCCTCCTCCATCGGGTCCTATCAAAACCAACTGTTATTAGACTTTCCGGATGGATTCCCAAACGGGACCATCTGAGATTTTGGATATTATCCAACCATCTCAATCGTAAGCGGGGATGTGATCAGCTTAAGACGTGGCTCACCACAGTCAAAGCAGATATAAAGCTCGTTTCCAGCCTTCGAGTCTTTGGCGTTCGTCGCTGGAACCGAGAGTGGCTTCAACACGCTGCAGAATCGGCTGCCGATAGACATGCGTGGATCGCCTTGACCCGTGACGCGATGAACTCAACAGAGGCCGGTTTAACGCCTCCCGGGTGAATATCACTAAACAAGAAGAAGAGAGGTCTTCTGCTGGATGGCTCGGCAGCATGACAAATCCGCCTTGTGATTCTTTCCCGTGACATTCTAATCACATGTCTGTAGTACTTGAAGCTGAGACCTCTCAATACCGAAAAATAGCTGCTCGACCTGGAGAGACACCCTGATCTCTGGCCTTCACATCTCGTCGAGTAAAATTATACTAGAGATCCTTCGGAGGAACCTCATTTCGGCCGATTCTATCGGCGATCGTACTCTTTTGGTCGTTTCCCAACATTTTCAACCATAGGAGAGGATAGGAATGGAAGCCAAATTGAAGGTAGGAAAAGTAATTAGATATTGTTAGTTTGGTGTCAAGTATCTTCACTTCCTGAGTTAGTGAAAATATTTCAGCCATCGAACTGTTCAGAAAGTCTGGGTCAGCATGACATGAGAATGTTTCAACCATTTTTGGTGACTTCAGTTATTGATTTTTTTTATTTCTTGGAATTATTCACGGATATTTAAGATATCGTTCGATTATGTTTTCTTATTGGTGAATCCTTTAAAACATTTTGCTATAGAACAACATTCAAAGTTGTGTTTAATGAAGCTTATCTAAAACAGGTCAGCTTAGAAGAAGTCTCCAATGGGCTCGACTTGAAGATGGACGGGTCATTCCTGAATGGTCTGCTTCAGTTTTCATTGGTTCCTCCATAAGAGAATGGTTTAACAACATCACCAATAAGACAAAATAATCGAACGGTAACTCATGTTTTCCATTTAATGATTCCCAGAAATGAATAAAAAATAAATAAAAGATTCAATTACTGCATCCAGCAAACTTAAAGCTTTCAAAGGACGCTACATGCAGATGAAATTTTCCGTGCGGTTAATTCACGAAATAACCAATTAATCAATAATCAGCCAATCGATCAATAACTCTATCTATCTATCTATCTATCTATCTATCTGTCTGTCTGTCTGTCTGTCTGTCTGTCTGTCTGTCTGTATGCCTACCTACCTACCTACCTACCTACCTACCTACCTACCTACCTACCTACCTATCCGTTTGTCTGCCTGTCTGTCACTTTACCTATCTATCTATCTATCTATCTATCTATCTATTTATCTATCTATCTATCTATCTATCTATCTATCTATCTATCTATCTATCTATCTATCTATCTATCTGCCTATCTATCTGTCTATCTATCTACATACAAAAATACCCTGTTGTTCATGTTGAAATTCCAATGAAGAAGTCTTAGACCTGGGTTAGAAACCGACTCATTCTCTACTGGCAAGAAATCTTGAAATAAAGCTGAATAATGACATACATACATACATATATACATACATATATACATACATGCATACATACATACATACATACATACATACATACATACATAAACTAATACGTACAAACACATAAATACATTCATAGACACATACACTCAATCGTCCAAGCACATACACATACATACACACTTTATGGTACGATGTCTCTGTAGTGTTGGAATTAAAAGCTGCTTAATTACAAAAATAAAAAAAAACAACATAAAATAGAGAAGAACAACGGATATATTCTAAATCCGATTGTACAAACATCCAGACGTGTATTTGTGGTTTTCTACTTGATTAATATATTTAATCAGTTTGACAGTTGGTAGTTCACATTTCAGTCAACAGATGGCGTGTCTCAAATCCTATTTCACAGAGAAGTTAAAAAAAAATGTACTAATGTAAATCCGTATGGTAATCTGTATAGTCAACGTCATTGTGACACTGGATTATCTACAGTCTCGAGGATAACAGGAAACCATAAAACGACGAACGAAAGTTCAAAGTATATAAATAGACTATCAGTAAGGAAAGAAGGAAGGAAGAAAGGAAGGGACAATGATTGAATTCTGAAGTCGACGTTTTGGACAATAGTTCTTCGTCAAAAACAGACGAAAGAAAACAACAAAAAAGGCGTGGCTGTGTGCTAAGGAGTTTGCTTCCCAGCCACAGTATTCTGAGTTCAGCCCCACTACGCAGTACTCCGGGAAAGTGTCTTCTACGAAAACTTTGGGCCGAAGAAAGCTTTGTGAGAGGATGTGTCAGTGGTGACCAGGGTTCGGACAATATCGCCATTGGGACATATCAGAAACATACATACAAACATTCATGAGGATCTAGTTAATGTTTAAATTTTCATGAAATAGCCCCGTTTCTGGGCCGGAAGCCGACTTTTTCCTATTAGGGGCACTTTTGAACAACCCAGAAGCAATCCAGAAGAACATACACACATACATGCTATACTTGCAGAGTTAATTTGTTTTAAATACGAATTTTATTTTAACGTGTTTCATTCATCGGACTGCGGCCATGGTTGGACACCGTATTGAAGGATTCAGTCGAATAAATCGGCTCCTCCACCACCGACCCAGGACTTAATTTCCAAGACTGATACTTATTGTATCGTTCTCTTATGCCGAACTGCTAGTTACGAGAACGTAAACAAACCAACACTGACTGTCAAACAGTGGAAAGAAAGTAAACATAAAACACACAAATATACATATACAATAACCCCTCGACTATCGCGGGGGGTTACGTTCCCCCCCCCGCGATAA
>NC_142945.1:49174880-49177380 GCF_046866305.1 Octopus bimaculoides | reverse complement strand
GAAGACTTCCATAACATTCGTGTCCATCATTTCTTCATGTCAGTTATGGGTCGACTGTAATAAATAGGCTTCTGCTAATCAGAATATCAGCTTATGTAATCCTTTAATCTTTTATCTCTTCATAATCCAGCTGTATCGAAATGACTGTAGTCTATTTATCCACTTATTCATTATAAATATGTGGGTTAACGTACTTATTTGTGTGTGTTAATGCTTCCGTCACACATACGTGCACACATATACGCACACTCGCGTATACATACAGACATTATACATATATATACACATATATGATTATGTGTGTGTGTGTGTGTGTGTGTGTGTGTGTGTGTTGTAAAGAGACGTACATGAACCTCAAAAGTACAATTTTAGTTGATGTAGGCGAGATGTTTAGTCACTGAAAGTGCACAGCAGCTCGACAAGTAATCGGGGCTATGACTTTTATGTAGATGTGGTCTAAACAGACGGGAAGGTTCAACTCAAACATATCACAGGAAATGTTAACAACATGTTATCTCGCAAGGCATCTAGTTCTTACAACGATTTGTGTGTGTGGGTATATATATATATATATATATATATGTATGTATGTATATATACACATTGATTTTGTGTGTGTGCGTGTCTTTGTGCTAAGATATAATTATGGTTGTTCTGATTTCCTTTACTTTCACCTTCTGTATGAAACAATACTTCAAGTAATTCGAATCTGAAATCCACCCCTTTCACATTCGTTATGATCGTTTTTAGATATTTAATTATAATCTCGAAATCCATATCGGTTGAGTTTTCCAGTATTCCATTTATTCTGAAAGAGCTTTATATAAATAAATATACAATCAGAAAATAGAAGCAGATTAATACAAAGGATTTTTAAAGACCGTGGATAATGGAAGAAAACGGTTTCCGTTTTCAAGGAGACGGTGAAATATAAAAGCAAGCAATTGGAGTAGGTGTCGTGGCACTCCGTCGGTTACGACGACGAGGGTTCCAGTTGATCCGATCAACGGAACAGCCTGCTCGTGAAATTGACGTGCAAGTGGCAGAGCACTCCACAGACACGTGTACCCTTTACGTAGTTCTCGGGGAGATCCAGCGTGACAGTGAGCGTGACATATATATATATATATATTATTTAAAAGAGTTCCAACTCTGTCTGTTTTTTATGTTTTATTTATATTCTTATAAAATTAATGTGGGATATAGAATATGGAATATATAATATAATATAAATAGTAAAATGAAATGAAGTATTGAATGTCTTATTGAATATATGAAATATTGAGTATTAAATATAGAGGCTAGTATATACTTTCATGCCTATTGTATGTGTGTGTGTGTGTGTGTGTGTGTATGTGTGTGTGTGTGTGTGTATACATTTTAGAAAAATATCCTGGGATAGCCAGGACTATAAGACAGGACAAAATTACCACGAAGAATTCCACTACAGGCCTTGAAGCTTTTGCTTAAAAATTGTCGTTGTTATCTTCACATCAACACTGGTCAAGCTGACCTCTGATCAAAAGCATTCCAGCCTTGAGCATCCCGTCTCTTTTACACATCCCAAATTACATAATCCAATGTATCCTTCATTGTTAAAGATGATAACGGTGTGATTTGAAGGAGATTCGGATATTATCTCCTAGCAGTTGGAGCGACTGCATGGACTCTCCGAGATAGGTGGTTTAATATCAGGAGCATCTGTAGTCTTTTTGATCATCAGAGAGATCCATAATAGCTGCAATAGCTGTAAATTATACGGAAATTATACAGAAAAATAACAACTAATCGTATAAGTTTTAGGGTGTCTAATCGTGGTAAAAATGTACCAGCATTTACCGATAGATACAAAGTTGGTTGGTCCTTACAGTGGACACTCTGCCTATACAGTAGCATCAACAGTAACAACAATGCCACCAGCAGCAGCAGCAGAGTCAACGTCCAAACAACAGCTGGGAGTGAGTGACACTAGATTTTGTTTAATCATCTCTCTAGGAGACGAAAACTCCGAAATAACACTCGCCTCATTGCGAAGCCGGACATTTTGCTCTTGTTTGTTTCTAGACAACTTGGCTCTGCAGGTGAGAGTCGTAGCAGTGCTTTGCAAGCTGTTATTGACTTTAAATTTCAGCTCGAGCATTGCTGACAGCTGTTGTCTTTAATATGCAGGATAAAATAATTTCTCAGTGATGATCATACTCGTCCACCAGTTCACACACACACACACACACACACACATACACTCACACACACACATGCACGGACACACACGCACACACACGCACACACAAACACCCACTTAATTATATAAACACACACACACATACATATATATACATACATGCATACACATATATACACATGCGCACACACACACACACACACACACACACACACACGGAACATATCAGTGCAAGCATCGACAACTATGTAAATAAGTCATCTATAAATAACGTATCTTGAATGCCAATCTAGCAATCAATATTAGTTCATTATACAC
>NC_142945.1:49162380-49172380 GCF_046866305.1 Octopus bimaculoides | reverse complement strand
GGATGTAGAGTTATAAATTAGTCAATATACTGTTAATAATTTAGTTAATTTTCACAGAATCGATTTAATATAAATGTTTGTAGAGTGTATGGCATCACAGTGGGAACATTGTTAGACCCCCAGTTTGCTGTTTTATATCGTAAAGAATTTAAAACGTAAAACAATTTCGATCGTTCTAGCGGCCCTCTCAGAGGTTATCACAATTAATACAACACCCACATGCTTTCTTACTTTCTTTCTTTCTTTCTTTCTTTCTTTCTTTCTTTCTTTCTTTCTTTCTTTCTTTCTTTCTTTCTTTCTACCCACTCTCTCAAATACACATCCAAAATGGATGCATACATGACCATGATCGCAAGTATAGCCGTGCCGTCAAGTATTTCGTAATATCGTGGTAGAGGGCTCATGGCCTAGCGGTTAGGGTGTTGCATTTATGATCGCGGGACCGAGGTTTCAGTTCCTGGACAGGGTGGTGCGTTGTTTTCACCGAGAAAACACTTCGTTACACACGTTGCTCTGTGTTCCCTTGGACACCTGATGTGTAGAACACCGTGCACCTGTTCCGACAATGTCTGTTCCGGCAAATGCTCAGCGCAAACCCATTTGATCCTTACAAGCAAATCATTTGTGCAGGTTGTTCAGCAGAATCGTTTTTGTCAGACTACGAGAGGAGACTACCATCATCATCAATACCATGGTTCTAGATACAACTTTACTTCTCGATATTTTCATCAAGTGGGTAGAGAGTTACACTCATGATTGCAAGATCGTGGTTTCGATTCCTGAACCCATTGGTGCGTTGTGTGTTGAGCAAAACATTTTATTTCACATTACTCCAGTCCACTCAGCTGTAAAGGAGTAACCATGCAACAGACTGACGTCCCGTTCAGGAACAATGTTCTCATCTCGGTCCCTTAAACGCAATGGTAAAGGGCAACCGGCCCTATGAGTCCAAGGACTCGAAACATTACTTACTCTGTTATACCTCAAGACCTCAAACCGTTTGAGTGAAATTTGGTACGCTTTATTTTTTTTACCCCCATCGATTTAGGAAGCTCTGCAGATGGTATTGGGCTCTGCTCTTTTTCCTCTTGAGTCAGCCAAACCACACAAGCCCACACACAATTACACACACCCACGCTCAGAATACACACCGCATGCGCACAATGCTCACCCACAAAAGAAATGTTCATCAACTTCATGATCTTTGAAATACCTCTTTTTCTATAATACAAGGATTCTTGCTGCTGAACAATGTAACCTAATTAATTATGTCTCTGTCTATAATTCCTTCTTTGCGAGTTCTTCAGTCTTTTACTGGTTCCAGTCATTTGGTTGTGAATATTCTGAAGCATTAGCATAACTTTGGGATAATACGTGATGGGCACCCAGTCTTTTTCCCAATGACTGACCGATATCACCTTCTATATTTTGATTTGCCCTGTCTTAAGGCATGTCACGTAACCCCAATATCACGCTTTCCGGTTCATTCACCTCTTTGATTCTTTTGGCCGTGTCAGGTTTCATTTCCTTAAGGACGGGCATTACCACTCTCGGGCATAACCTTTGGCTGATTGTGTGCATGCAGCACGACACAAAGGGAACTGGAGAGCCTTGGCAAGCTAATAGCAGGGCACTTGTTGTGTGTGTGTGGAGGGGGCATCTGGATGATTATTTTGAAGCAGATCTCTAGGAATTCACTATTATATTCAATGTGTACAAATACACAAAAAACACTTAAATGTTTACTTTGCACTGAGCTGCATTTACATACGCGCGCGCACGCACACGCACACACACACACACACACACATACACACACGTACATACACACGTACACACACACACGTACATACACACGTACAAACGTATGCTTATTTACATACAGCATCAAAAGAAACTAACGCACACCCCGCTGAATCCAGCCTATTAGCTGCAAAGAGAAAATTTGTAAAGACATCTCAGAAATTCTCTATTTTGATTCTTGAGATCAATATATGCACACACTTTGGTTATCTGTATCGACAGGGACACAAATGGAAAAAGTATCGATGCACTCACGCACAAAAACCTAAGCATTAAAGAGACATCTTCGCACAGAACACAAGTGCAAACCCCGGGAACTCTCTTAACTCGAAAATTCCTGTCGCTTTTTTTTTTTAGCGACCGGCTTGAACTCCATTAAGTAAAACTTAAAATAAATCTCAATGATAAACAACATCGATATATATATATATGTATATATATATATATAACCTTATACACTTAGATAGCTCTGGGTGTATTTGAACAGCGAGTGAAGAAAGTGAACAAATACTTACAAACATTCACACATGTAAATATATATCTCAGGTTTGTCTGCCAGCTGACATGATCCGACACCGCATGATGCAAGTGAAGCAATTACATCATGAAAAAAAAAGACATTTTAGTTACATTTAATCTTTACTCTCCATTTATTTCTCGAGGTATCAAAATTTATATCTTGTAACTTGGTCAGTAACACAGTTCCACAGCAATTGTTATTTGATCAATTCACGCCGGGCAATGTTAATTATTTATTTTTGGGTTTCATTCTTTTATCTGTTTATGGTAATGCTTGTATTACTATGATCGTAGTGGAGGCGCAATGACCCAGTGGTTAGGGCAGCGGACTCGCGGTCATAGGATCGCGGTTTCGATTCCCAGACTGGGCGTTGTGAGTGTTTATTGAGCGAAAACACCTAAAGCTCCACGAGGCTCCGGCAGGGGATGGTGGCGAACCCTGTTGTACTCTTTCACCACAACTTTCTCTCACTCTTACTTCCTGTTTCTGTTGTGCCTGTAATTCAAAGTGTCAGCCTTGTCGCACTCTGTGTCACGCTGAATATATCCCCGAGAACTACGTTAAGGGTACACGTGTCTGTGGAGTGCTCAGCCACTTGCACGTTAATTTCACGAGCAGGCTGTTCCGTTGATCGGATCAACTGGAACCCTCGACGTCGTAAGCGACGGAGTGCCAACAACATGTATGTATGTATGCATGTATGTATGTATGTATGTATGTATGCATGCATGAATGTATGTATGCATGCATGTATGTACGTATGCATGTATTCAGTTCATTTCAAGATTTCTTGCCAATAGAGAAAGAACCGGTTTCTAACCTAGACCCAAGGTTCCTTCATTGGAATTTCAACATCAACAACAGGGTATTTTTGTTTCCATGTACGTATGTATGTATGTGCAGATTTGTATGTTTTATGTATGTATTTTCATGCATGTAGTTACATATCTAGACATGTGACGTTTTGATAAATTACAACAGAAATACTTTCAGATAAACTGCTTTCGTCAAAAACATACTTTGTACATTCCCTTTTATTTTAGAGTTAAGTGGGAAGCCCTAAAAAACCTCATAGAAAGTCGCGGACTTTTTAATTTTTGCCGAAATGGATCACCATCACCAGATTATTCCTTGGGGCTTGTACTTATTACTTGAGTGAGGTTCAAGGCGGTGATCTGGCAGAATCGTTAGCACGCCGAATAAAATGCTGAGCGGCATTTCGTCTGCCGCCACGTTCTGAGCTCAAATTCCGCCGAGATGTATTCGGGCGAATTCTCCTTCAATGCAATGGAAGGGCGTGAGGTGATTCATGACTTTACTTATCAACGTAGTTATGTCTTAGTTTTTCAGAGATCACAGTTAAGACGTATACCTATTAGGCACGCCAGGCATGTTGGAGATATGTTCGTGGTCGTCATGGACATAACAGAAGATGTCACGAATTAAAGAAAGATTTAGAAAAAAAAAAAAAAAATTCGTACAACAGCCAGAGTAGTACAAACATAACTGCTGACAGTATAATGAATGACTATCTCTAGGCATTGAACATTCAGAAAAATAACAGACACAGCAAGGTGACTGGTCTCCAAAGCACAGTTAAATAGATAGACTTACATGAGGACAGCGCGTGTTCACAAAGATGCAGTGGTAAAAGTCTTGCTTGGAAGGGTGTTTTAGATTCGTAACCACGCAGTTACGCCTGCGCCTATTTGAAGATGCCATTGTAATAAATTGTTTCACGTAGATCACAATCAGAATAAAAACAACAAAGTGATATAGTGGACCTCCATATCGAGAACAGAAATGCGGAAGTGTTTAAACGGTCTAATCACTGAATGCACTATTTTTTCTTCTTCACATTTTACTGATTTGTGAGATTTCGTTGTCACGTTTACGTTTCGAGTGTTTTCTTAAACATTCCAAGCTGATTCAAGGAAATGGGTATTTGAAAATGTGCTGTTCTTTCTGCAGAAATTTCATCTCCTGTAGGACATTCAATGGCCTGTACAACGGCAATAGCGTGATGAAAGCTACACAAATATCGACGTAAAATATACGCCATGCCTCAAGCGTCAGATATCAAGAGCAAAGACAATTGAAACGACAATTATACGAGAGCAGCTGAGATATTTCAAACATCGACTCGCTGACGACTGCAGTTTGAACTGCTTGGCCAAAATACCATCTCCTATCATCTGTTATTTTTTTACTTCCTCTTCTTCATCCTTCAAAGCTATATATACGCTGTCAACAGAGAGGAAATAATTAGATTTCAAATTCCTGATTTTCTTTATTGATTTAAATTACATCAATGTTTGTGGGACACAATGTTCTTCCCATTAACACCACTGAGAAATTTTGGGAACTTTCAGAATTAAATTGATTTGCGCTTCTTACATTACGCTTCAGCTTTCTCCCACTTTTTTTTTTTCATTCTGTCTGTCTGTTACACTTGTATTCTTTCTTTCTTCTTTTTTTTTCCCGCACTGTGTGTTTGATTCTCTCCCTCTCTTTTTTTCTTTCTCTCTCTTTCTCTGTCCTCTCTATTTCTTTTAAACTTATACCCAGCCTTCTCTCTTTTCCTCTTTATATGTCTAATAATATTTATTCTCTTTCTTGTGTATTATTTTTTACCATTATCTTTGATACATCTTCTCTTCATTACACGCATTCACTCATATACTATGAATAGATACACGCATACACACAAACACACACACACACACATACACACACATACACATCGATCTAACTATATATACACACATACATATATATATATATATCTCACAGTATCGACCAGGCCATCAGATGCTGTTATACACCGCTAGTTAAAATGCACTTCCAGTTCTGTCTCAATTGTGCCATTTTTAATGCATCTTTACCCAAATATCTTGACTAAATCGCCTTTCCATCGTCGTTGGGGATCTTCCAAATGACATTTTCCGACCTCCTGGATACCACTCGTCAACTACACTGGTCTATCAGTTGTCTTTGTACTGTGCAACAGTATCCAAGCGTGTATGCGCCCGCGTGTGCATGTATATATTTACCTGGCCGTCTTTTCTCTTATCTCCTTTCCTCCTTTCTTTCCTCACTTTTATCTTCCAGACTTTCCTCTCGTATCTGACGAAGGACTATATCCGAAAAGTTATACTTTTACTTCATCGCGCTTTCTTTCTTTGAATATTATGATTGGGTTCAGTTCCACTGTGTGGCATCTTAGACAAATGTCTTCTTCTATAGCTTCGGACCGATCGAAGATTTGTGAGTGGATTTGGTAGACAGAAACTGAAAGAAGCTCGCCGTATATATATATATATATATATATATATATGTGTGTGTGTGTGTGTGTGTGTGTGTGCTCTTTTGTGTTTGTGTTTGTTCTCTCACCAACGCTTGACAACTGGTGTTGGTATGTTTACGTCCCCGTAACTTAACGGTTCGGCAAAAGCGAGCGATAGAATAAGTACTGCGGTCGATTCATTCGACTAAAGTTCTTGAAATCGGTGCCCCGGCATGGCCGCAGTCAAATGACTGAAACAAGTAAAAGATGAAAGCAAAGAACATAAATATAGATAAATTCACGCACTAACATCAAGTGCGAGCTATTTCCCTTTCCAAAAATATCTGACCTGTTTGATCTGCACCAACACCTCACCCAACCATGATTGTATGTTGACCAATACAACGAGCAGTTGTCGCTGGATACACTGTACAAAAGTTGGCCACCGAGGTGGTGTCAGCTTCATGGCAACATTCTGTCCGAGCACGTGAGCCTAAAGAATTAAGTTGGTGTCGCTTCCTCAGCATTAACGCCACTTGATCCGATGCGAGTAAGAGGACTAACGTCTAGAAGCCTTCTTGAATTTGTCTCAAATTTCATACACTTCTCCTGATATCTGATGAGATGGGGGTTTCCCACTCGCGCGCGAAAATTTAAGTTGGATGAAACTGAGTCAGACTGTTATTCATATATATATATATATATATATGTATTGAAAGCGGTGAGCTGACAGAATCATTAGGGGGCCGGGCAAAATACTTAGCGGTATTTTATCCGTCTTTACGTTTTGAATTCAAATTCTGCCGAGGTTGATTTTCGTCTTTCACCCTTTATTGGCTCCGATAGGATGAAAGGCAAAGTCAACCTCGGCGGAATTTGAACTCAAGCATTTTGCCTGGTGTGCTACCGATTCTCCCAACTCACAGCCTTAATAACAACAATAATAATAATAATAATAATAATAATAATAATAATAATAATAATAATAATAATGATAATAATAATAATAATAATAATAATAATAATAATAATAATAATAAGACCTGGAAATAGAGATAACTCGAATGTGGAATCTAAAAACAGAAACAATTCCTATCATAGTAGGTGCTTTAGGTATAATAAAAAAAATATTCAGACAAATACATAACAAAAACACCAGGACTTACAAATGTATATAACATACAGAAAATTGCACTACTGGGCACTGCACACATCCTACGCAAAACACTTTCAATACAGTAACCATAAGAGCGTAACAGCAAACCACAGTACATATCCAAGGCACACAGAGCTGCGCTCGGTAGTGAAGTGAAATCACGCGATGAAAATAAAACTACTGAATAATAATAATTAATTCTCACACCCTACAATGTCATTCTAAAAATAAACAATCACATCTTCAATAATAATCCTTTCTACTCTAGATACAAAGCCTGGAAGTTGGAAAGAGGAGGATAGTTGATCCCATCAATCCCCGTTCTTGACTGGTACATAATTTATTGACTCCGAAAGGATGAAAGGACAAAGTCGACCTCGGCAGAATTCGAACTCAGAACGTAGTAAAAGACTTTTAGAGAGTCAAAGTACCAGCAGTGGGATCGAACTTGTGAACCACACAACCACATCTGAGTCCATAAACACAAACGTTCACCAATCCCATAGAGAGATGGTGGAACATTTGAATATTTTGTCGCTAAATTTATTATTTCTCTGTGGCGGCAGAGTTAATTCAATCAACACCTCGGTATGAGTAAGAACCAGTTCGATGAGTATTGAATATTGGTTGTGGGAATCTTTCACGGATGTGCATTGAACTCTCTCTTCTCATGTTGTATATACATACATACATTATCTGCCTGTCTGTCTCTTTTTATATGCATGCATACATGCATAGACACACACATACATATATATGTATACACACACAGACACACTTATAATGTAAGAATATATATACGCCTGCTCTTGTACGAACATACATTAAATATAGACATATATAATGTAAGTATTACCAGCCATATTACTTGATCGTATATATATATATATATATATATATATATATATATATATATATATATATATATATAGATAGATAGATAGATAGATAGATAGATAGACAGACAGTGGTTGGATAAAATACTGGAAACACCATAAAATTTCAAACAAATTTATTTTAATATGGAGTAGAACTGCCTTTGGCAGTAATTACCGTTTGAATTCTACGAGGTATGGACTCGTACAAAGTTTGAATTGTTTCCAAAGGAAGTTTCGTCCATTCTTCGGCTAAAACTGTCTCCAGTTCGTGTAGTGATGATGGTGGAGGATATCGACTCCTTACTTGTTTTTCTAAAATGTGTCATAAATGTTCAATAATACTAAAAGATGTTCAGCTTCACTAGAAAGTTCTTCGTACCATTCAGTAACAACTTTAGCTTTGTGAAATGGTGCATTATCATCCTGAAAGATTGCGTTTCCCTCCAGAAACAGTTCCGCAACCATAGGATGAATTTGAGAAATGCTTAAATAATCTTGACTATCAATTCTGCCATGAAGGGAAACCATTGGGCCGGTGGATTTCCAAGATATAGCTCCTCAGATCATCACAGATCCTCCTCCATGTTTAACAGTTGGAAGAAGGCAGTCTTGGTCAAATGCTTCTTTTGGCTGTCTCCACACGTATACTCGGTCGGTGGTCGGAAATAAGGTAAAGGATGACTCGTCCGAGAAAATAGCATTCTTCTACTGCTATAGGGAGCAATTCTGTAGGTTTTTACTCCACTCTAAACGTTTTGCAATTTTTTTTTTTTAATGAAAGTAGTGGTTTTCTGATTGCAGCCCTCCCATGAAATCCTGCTTTGTGCAGCTCCCGGCGAACAGTCTTTGTGGAAACTGGGTTCTCGACGTGGTCATTAAGCTCTGCAGTAATTTTGGGAGCGGTACTTTTGTGATCCTTTCTAACAATTCGCGTAAGAGTCCGACGGTCCCTATCTGAAAGTTTTAGTTTTCTTCTGGAGTTGTGTTTCGACGAGGAGGTTTTTCCCTCTTTCTCAAAGGCTTTCATTACCTTCGAGACAGTACTTCTTGATACACCAAACATTTCAACTGCTTTCGTTACGCTAACGCCTGCCATACGAGCACCAACAATTGACCTCTTTGAAGCTCCGATAGATCTGTCATTTCATGAATTTTAATTACTCTTTTCTGATATCTGAAAAGAAATAGCAATTTTAACAAAACATATTAAGCAACACTAATAATAAAAAAAAAAAAACATAAAATAGATAAGCTTTTGATGGTTTAATAGATATTTCAAAATTATGATGCTATGATGCTAGGTGTTTCCCTTATTTTGTCCAACCCCTGTATATATGAGTGGCTGAGTGGTAAGAAGCTTGTTTCCCATCTACATGGTTCTGGGTTCAATCCCACTGTGTGGCACCTTAGGCAAGTGTCCTCTGCTATAGCCTCGGATCGACCAAAGTCTTGTGAGTGGATTTGGTTGACGGAAACAAAAAGAAGCCTGTCATATATATATATATATATATATATATATATATATATATATATATATATAAATATATTTATGTACATACATATATATATGTGTATTATGTACATAAATATATATATATATATATATATATATATATATATATATATATATATATATATATATATATATATACATATAAGTAAGTCTATTTATGTACACACACTCACACACACACTCACACACACACACATATATATACACATAAATATATCTCTCATTTCACTTTCATTTTCTCATACACATTGTCGCCATAGTTCTTCAGCCATGTTCATGTCTCACTTCACCCTCATTCTCCACACACACACAACACAAACAAAGAAAAAAAACTCAGACAAACACAGACTTATCTAGTCTAATCTCTCCATCCTATCACAGCCAGCCTCTTCATCAGTTCGCCCCTCCCCCCTCTCTCTCTCACACACACACATCACTATATAACGTCTAATCTCTTACTCTTATCCCGAACACCCCTAACCCGGCAGCTGTCAATAAACTCTTCCATCTCTCTTTTGACACTTCATCTTTGTCTCATCTCATTCAGCATCAGTTTTCCTTCCTTTTTTCCCGTCTTTAGTTATTCCTTCCTTCCTTCCTTCCTTCCTTCCTTCCTTCCTTCCTTCTTTCCTTCCTTCCTTCCTTCCTTCCTTCTTTTTTTCTTTCCTACATTTCTTCCTGAATTCCGTCGTTGATCGACGTCAAATTTATCTCTTCCTTATTTTCTTTGGTTTGTCCTTGATGGAACCGAGTGTGTGTGTGTGTGTGTGTGTGTGTGTGTGTGTTCGTGCACGTGTGCTGGTGTGAATGTGTCTATGTGTGTGTATGTGTATTCATGTGTGAG
>NC_142945.1:49144880-49157380 GCF_046866305.1 Octopus bimaculoides | reverse complement strand
CATACATACATACATACATACATACATATATATATATATATATATATATATAAATCATATGTGAGGTGGTAATAAAAAAAAAAAAAAACCATTTAAAGTTTTAACATAATTTCCCTCGAATTAGTAACATTGCGCAGCAGCAATACACTTGTTCCAGCGTTCCTGCCACTTTTGGAGTTGTTTTCCGTAAACGAGTCCACGACCTTCTGCAATTCGCTCTTGCTCACGATAACGGTGTTGAAACGGTTACTCTGTGCTCCATTGTCATGGCATGCACAGGTGCTAAATCTGGCAAATAGGGCAGATGTGGAAGCGATACCATGTTTTTTTTAGCGAGAAATCCCACGAGTGAGAAGAGCTAAGTGGCAGGGTGCATTGTCGTGGTGAAGAATCCACTTGTTAGGGGAGCCTGCACCGACCCATACGACAGCAATGTCGTTGATTTTCCTCCGATGACCCTTATCCACAAGCTGATGAATTTTCTCCATATTTTGGGAGGCGACGTTCGTGGCAGGTCTTCAAGATCGTTCACCCTCTTCCAAGGACATTCTTCCCTTTTGAAGGGCCCATACCACTTGAAATATTGCATACGAGCCATTGCATCATCACCGTAAGCTTACCAAGGCATGGTCTATGTCTCTGTTGCAGACTTCCCGAGTTCAACGCAAAATTTCACATTGGTTCTTTGTTCCAACTTCCCTGTCCATGACAAAAATCGCTGATTGCAACAAACATTATTATTATTATTATTATTATTATTATTATTATTATTATTATTATTATTATTATTATTGAGTGAGAGAGCAGTGCATGCCATCAAAGTGACACTAGGGTAAAATATACGAAACCCATTATACCCATCATGACTACCCGTCTGATAAGGGTACACCAGGCACATGCATCACAACCATATGTGCGCGACATGGTGATCTCATATCAAGATAAACAGCACATGACCTCGCAGGTGGGGCCCAGTTAGAATTTTTTTCAGGTCGAGTAGCCCATCCCGCTCAGAAGGTCCCTGAATAAGGTTTGTTTAAGGATGTTGATCAAAACACCCATGTTTCCAAAGGTGAATTATTCAAACCTCAAAGAATTCCTCTCAACACATGGCTATGATGCTTCCCCCACTAGTTCTGCTCGTGATCAGAGATGCACATATCGTCAGCCACCAAGGGACATGCTCTACTGGTTAAGGTCAAACAACTGACAAGCAAATCTGTGGTATTGAGTAGAATATTTACTGTAGCCCATCTTTTATACCAAGACAAGACAATGTACATGATAACCACTTCCAATCAATTAAGATCAGAAGTCATGAGAGCCACTGCCTGGTACTGCATCAGGGCATTTATTATTATTATTATTATTATTATTATTATTATTATTATTATTATTATTATTATTATTATTATTGCCGTTGTTGTTATGTTACTGTTGCTGGCAGTAGTGGTGGCATTGTTACTATTGTTAGCGTGGTTGCTTGTTATTGATGTCTTGTTGTTGTTATTGTCGTTGCTGTTGTTAATTCCATTCATTCAATTGTCTTAATTTTGTTTAGTTTATCCAAAATGTAAGCCTGAACTTAAAAAAAAAGGAAATGCAAATATAAAAATGGCGTCTATATTTAGAGAAAATGGATTTCGATGGCAACGCCAAGATAAAAATAGCAACTGTAGCATGTACACAATGCTAACAGAACTGTGACAGGGAAAGACAAGGCAACTATATAAGACGGTAAACAATTGGATAAAAGGAAGTAGAAAAATTCCAGGAGAATTTTTAGGTAATAGCAGACAGATATATATGTTCTAAATGTGGTTAGTTACAGGAATAAATGTATTTATGTCCAACTCTTCCTATTTACAATTTATTCTTTCATATATTCCACTTCATCAAACGGGAATGGATGATGTTATCTGTTACAAAAGATAAGATCGTTGTATTCTTTTCAGCTACAGATAGTACAGGGAAATTCTAAGTCAACTTCCTTGTCGGCCTTTCTGAGTTATTAATTAGACGAATGTGGGTATATATATATATATATATATATATATATATATGAGCAATGAAATAATCCTATCTTCTACAGGCACAGGGACTGAAATTTAGTGGTGGTGGTGGTGGGGGGGGGGTAGTCGGTTAGATATATACCTAGTGTTTAAACTGGTGCTTATTTCATGGACCCCGAAAGGATGAAAGGCAAAGTCAACCTCGGCGGAATTTGAACGCAGAACGTAAGAACGGATGAAATTCTGCCAGATATTTTGCCCGGCGTGCCAGCTTAATAATAATAACGCAAAGAAGAACGGAGGAGCTGTGGAGCCAGAAGCCTCTATATAGACAGTATATACTTCGAAGTCGAAATGCTGATGTAGACCAAGCAACAACCCATCAACAGCTGAGAAGTTCAGGACTGAAAGGAGAGACCCAAGCTTACTTATATCAAAGCTTACTTACAAAACACTAACAAGCTAATGTTCTTCAAAACGGTTCTGATCCTAAATGCAGATTCCGATACACATTCAACGAAACAATAAATCATCCCGTCTCGGGATGTCCTGTGTTGACACCAAACGAATACAAAAATCGCCACGATTGGATAGAAGAGTATTTACATTGGAAAAGTGGAGGCGCAATGGCCCAGTCGTTAAGGCAGCGGACTCACGGTCATAGGATCGCGGTTTCGATTCCCAGACCGGGCGTTGTGAGTGTTTATTGAGCGAAAACACCTAAAAGCTCCACGAGGCTCCGGCAGGGGGATGGTGGTGAACCCTGCTGTACTCTTTCACCACAACTTTCTCTCACTCTTACTTCCTGTTTCTGTTGTGCCTGTATTTTCAAAGGGTCAGCCTTGTCACACTCTGTGTCACGCTGACTTTCCCCAAGAACTACGTTAAGGGTACACGTATCTGTGGAGCGCTCAGCCACTTGCACGTTAATTTCACGTGCAGGCTGTTCCGTTGATCGGATCAACTGGAACCTTCGTCGTCGTAAACGACGGAGTGCCAACACACTTACATTGGGAAATATGTAAACACTACAAAATCATTTACGAAATTCTTTCACAATCATCGTCTGCTACAAATTATTACCAACATACGCAATACCAAACGAAGACAGCTTTTACGTTGTTACTCGACTGCTACAATTAGCATCCAAGTCTCCATCAAATTAACCAGTAAGACATAGCATAATATTGAAAACAGAACCCTCTGTTGGAACGCTGTTTATGGAGAAATCGAAGTTAATGTAAATTATGTAAAATGTATATAAACTGAATAAGCAGGAATAAAATATTTTAAGAAACATGTTTTTATTTTAAATTTTATGAAAAATTTACATATTAAGCTTTTGTTGAGAAAAGCAACTTATACTTTACTCAATTAAAATCATAATTTGCCCAATTAAAAAAACGCCTAATATAATATACATTTTTCTGAAAATGAAAAGAGAGGTAAAGTCAATAACTTTCTAATTCTTTCAAAGACTTTTTTCTATTTAAACAGAATGTTTTTCATATTAAAGGTAACATTTTGAATTTTAAAATTTTGTCTTTCTGCCTGTAGCAAAGCGACGAATAATGAACTCCTAATATTAATGATTTCATTTATTTGTTTATTTTAATAAAATCAAATCATCATCAACATCGTCACCACAACCATCACTACCACTACCACCACCACCATCATTATCATTGTTATTATTGTTATTATCATTATTGTTATTATTAAGGCGGCGAGCTGGCAGAATCGTTAGCATGCTGGGCAAAATGCTTAACGGCATTTCGGCAGTCCTTACGTTCTGAGTTCAAATTCCGCCGAGGTCGATTTTGCCTTTCATCCTTTTCGGAGTCGATAAATTAAATACCAGTGAAACATTGAGGGTTGATATACTCGACTAGTTCACTCCCACCAAATTTGAGGCCATGTACCTCCAGTAGAAAGGGTTATTATTATTTTGGCAGTGGAAGAAATGAGGCTTCCCCAGTTAATTACTCCGAGTTTCTCGTTAGCTGCTCATCAAAAACAATCATTCATTCTTATTCGCTGGTACTGTTATAAACATTTGATGACTTCGAGGCTTACAGATACTTAATATTTTAAAACTTGAATAAATGAATGCATCTGACGATTGAAAAAGATAACGTGAGTAAGGAAAAGTAAACCGGTTGGAGGAAAGAGGCTAAGGTTTTATAAAAACAAATCTGTAACAGATTGAGGGGTGGCAGTGAAGTTGAAGAATGAAGGAAAATAATACAGAAAGAAACTATGCTACATTTTATGTATTCTTTTATTCTTTGACAGGTTTCAGACTGCGGCCATGCTGGAGTACTGCCTTCAAATGATTCATTTGTTTCTTTTAGTCGATCACTGATACCAGTTTGGAATTTTCAACCGTTCTCTATCGAATGGCTAAATCGCCATTTGACGTAAGAGGACGCAATTTGCACCGGTGTATAACAGATAAACACAGACATGCATGTTAGTGTGTGTGTGTGTATTGCAAATGTCTTTCCTGGTGGTATAGCTACATGCTGAAAATCAATACTAGTATAATCAACGAGGCGAGGAGAACCAATTCTAAAGCTGAAGGCGAAGTATAAAGTTTCACCGAAGTAAAAAAATAAATTGAAATGGCTGGAGTGGTTGGTATAGCCATTGTATGGATAGGCCTTACCATACAGCGTGTCCAGTACCGCCTTAAAGCATGAATACACCGTGCAGTTACCCAGGGGCCTTACGGATCTAGGGGCCTAATTTTGATCTGTGTATGCTGTGACTTGGTGTCAGTAAATAAATAGTATAAGACCTTGCGTATTCATTGGTCCGGTGGCCTATAATGCTGCTAAGACGATCCTGAACATGATACAATGTGGCACAAATAAACGTAACTATTAGTTGATAATGGAAGCAATTTTAACTGAGGATATCGAAATATTTTAGGAACCCCATTACATGGATGTTGAAGGAAATATCTCGCAGTACAAGCTGCATATACAATTAAAAGGATGTGTGTGTGTGGTGTGTGTGGTGTGTGTGGTGTGTGTGTGTTTGAGAGTTCGAAAGAAGAGAAGAGTTGCAACTGTGTTTGTTTGTGCTTGTGTGTGATTATGCATTACTGAATGTTCGTTAACTGTGATTGTGTACGTGCGTGCTTGTATATGTATTTGTGTTGCGTATATGGGTGTAAACTCAAGAATTTCCGTCTTAAATACAAGAACGTGGGAATTTAATTTGTCTTCTTTCTAGTCTTTTTCACCTTCATTTCGTGTAGCATTCTTTCTCCCGATTCTCTATCTGAAAGAGAGACACAACTGAAGTCGAATTCTCTGAGAGTTAGAAGACGAGATATAACGATGATTCTATAGTTTTGTATCTGCTCTATTGGATTTCCGTGTAAAGTGAGCTTTGTCAACTTCGTTAATGGAACTAAATTATCAATGTCGTTCAGGTTACTTATCGCATTACCGTGCATGTATAATATCTGAAGGTTTGGGCATCTGTACATCTGAGAGCTGATGGTCTTCAAATAGTTAAATGACAGATCCAGCC
This sequence comes from Octopus bimaculoides, assembly GCF_046866305.1. Lineage (NCBI taxonomy): Eukaryota > Metazoa > Mollusca > Cephalopoda > Octopoda > Octopodidae > Octopus > Octopus bimaculoides. Next base: position 49,151,825 of record NC_142945.1, on the reverse strand, counting down.
AGGCAAGATCAGTAGGGAATTGGAAATATGCCTGCACCATAGCAGGCAAGTTTTCGATGTTGTTAAGAAAATTGTTATTCAGTCGAAGACTCCGGCTCAATGACTTTTTACAAGATGTTTTGGGCTGCTCTTCTTGTTTGCTCAAATTGGTCTGCTCTGACGATTTCACGAATAAGATATCTTCAGATCCATACAGCTTTGAAGAGTCATCCTCTCTAGTTTCTTTTGAAAATAAACTGTCGAGAACCTCCAGTTGTCTGAAAGAAAAGTCAAGTGGCGCGCGTGCACCAATAAATGCGAACACGGAGAGCATTTCTTTTGTCGGCAATTTTTGGTTCTTGATGAGTTTCAGCCGAGACATTCTCATACATCTCTCCCCTAGAATACACAAATGAAAATGAAAATGAAAAGGTTTCTTAAAGTAGCATCAAATTTCTTATAGTTATTTTAGTTGTTGTTGTTGTTATTAATATTATTATTACCAACAACAACAATAATAATAATCCTTTTTACTGGAGGCACAAGGCCCCAAATATAGGGGAGGGGATAATCGATTACATCGACCCCAATGTTTCACTCGTATTTAATTTATCGATCCCGAAATGATGTAAGTCAAAGTCGACATCGGCGTAATTTGAACTCAGAATTTAGCAGCAGACGAAATACCGCTAAGCATTTTGTCCTGATAGAGAACCAGGCACTGGTTCTCATGGCTTCTGATCTTAACTGATTGGAAGTGTTATCATGTACATTGTTTTGTCTTTGGTATAAAAGATGGGCTACAGCAAATATTCTACTCAATATCACAGATTTGCTTGTCATTTGATTGACCTTAACCAGTTGAGCATGTCTCTTGGTAGATGACGATATGTACATCTCTGATCATGAGCAGAAGTAGTGGGAGTGGGCATCATAGTCATGTGTCGAGAGGAATTCTTTGGGGTTTGAATAATTCACCTCTGGAAACATGGGTGTTTTCATCATCGTTAAACAAACCTTATTCACGAACATTTTGAGTGGGATGGCTACTGCAATCATAACATCAATTTAAATGCATTGTTCAATTAAATGGAGCCGCTTGAAACGGTCGTACTGCATCACCTTTAGTCTATTATGTTGACTGTCCGTTCTACTTCCGTTGCAAAAATTTCTTTTGAAGACAGCGAAATAAATATTCAAAGCGATGTGTCGAAGTACTGCCAGTAGCCATTACAACTGTAAGGAACTTTTGTCGGGAAAACCAAACTCTCAAATAGTTTTGTGAGAAAACAACTCCAAAAAGTTTTGTGAGAAAACCAGCTTCAGTTAATTTTGCGAGAAGGCCAGACTTAAATTAGTTTTACGAGAAAACCACTCCAACAAGCTTTATAAGAAAACCAGATTCAGCTAATTTTGCGAGAAAGTCAGGCTCAACTAGCTCCACGAGGAAACTATTCCAAGTTTTGCGAGAAAACCAACCTCGATTAATTTTACAAGGAAACCAGATTAAACTACTTTTGTGAAAAGTCAGCCTCAACTAGCTTTGTGCGAGAACCAGACTCAACTACTTTCGCGAGAAAACCAGATTCGACTAGTTTGCGAGAAAACCAGACTCAAATAACTTCGCGCGAAAACTAGATTCAGCTAGTTTTGCAGATTAAGTCATTTCATTTCTCTTATAAACTCGTACTTATGATTTTCATTTGTCGGCAGTTGTTAGGGAAGGGGCAACCTCAGCCAGGTTATTCCTCGATGTGGTGCCCCAATCAAGACTTTCTATGACCTGTCAATCAATCCTACTTCAATCGTTTCTTCCCTAACTCAAATGCCCTAACATCCTAGTCAATAGACACAATAATATCCCCTCCCATCATCATTCATATATACCTGGGACTGTATTTCTGTTAAATATTGTTGTTATCGTTCTTTCCATATTTTTTTCTTCGGTATTTATCGATACAATTCTTTCCTTTTGTTTGATATTGTATCAAATTCCTGTCATATCTGCAAACAACCTATCCTTAATCATAGGTCTGTCCGGTCACTACCAACCTGAAACTAAACTATAACAACCCGAGACTCTGTTTAAGTTACATCCAACTTTCTTGACGTTTATATTACGACAGACATGTCATATATGTTCCATTTTCTTTTCTTTTTTTCCTTTTTTTTTTTTACATTTTTTACTACTTCTGAATTCAATTATGACGTAACAGAAACGTGTCATGGGCCAGCTCCAGCATTTGATCCTCGGAAGAAGAGAGGTTGGCAAAAAACAAAAAAAAAAACAAAAAAAAAAACAGACTCACTATCTTCAATTTGGTTTCGTGCCTATACATATCTGTAGATGTGAATGTTGGGTAATGACCGAATGATTAAGATCGCGAATACAAACGGCCAAAATGGAGTCACTCCGAAGGATTCCTGAATTAACATCACTCGCTCGACAGAATGCCTAGTTAAGAGATCAAGAAATATCTCCTGGTCAAACCGCTACTCCTTCGCATTTGCTTTTTTTTTTTTTTTTTTCTTCTTACTTGGTACTCTATTGTCATATCTATGAAAAGTGGTTTGGGCAGCGGACTCGCGGTTTCGATTCCCAGACCGGGCGTTGTGAGTGTTTATTGAGCGAAAACACCTAAAGCTCCACGGGGCTCCGGCAGGGGATGGTGGCGAACCCTGCTGTACTCTTTCACCACAACTTTCTCTCACTCTTACTTCCTGTTTCTGTTGTGCCTGTAATTCAAAGGGTCAGCCTTGTCACACTGTGTCACGCTGAATATCCCCGAGAACCACGTTAAGGGTACACGTGTCTGTGGAGTGCTCAGCCACTTGCACGTTAATTTCACGAGCGGGCTGTTCCATTGATCGGATCAACTGGAACCCTCGACGTCGTAAGCAACGGAATGCCAACAACAGTTAATCACTCACACACAGTATTGAAAAGCCAGTACGCTCTCTTCGAACACATACTTCAAATACGTAAAACACACGCTGTCAAAAAAACTACACACATAACCCGTATAAAAGTATTACCACCCATGTAATACTTGCATACACAACTTCTCCCTACACACATTCTTCGCGCTTTTATACTTAGTCCATGCGCTACTGTTCTTTACACGCGTATCCAATATACAAAACTTACAACAACCTCTGTTGCTTTGATGAAACCAGTTGATGAAATCCTTCTATTTTTCTTCCAACACTTCCACCATTCTGCCACGTGAAAACACAATTTTCTTGTCTCCCATATATTCTTACTTTCACTTTCGCTTTTAAAACCCTTCAAAGAGACACTGTATGCAACGTCACCTTCAATTTCATTTCTTTCGTACAACGTAAAGCTAAATGCCATTTATCCTGCACCCTTCGTCGTCGTCTTTTTCTCCTTACACAATCAAAATTTCATTTTTTTTTTTATTTTTGCGAACTTCGAAAAATTTAGAAAAATTTTGCTTTCATGAAAATAATACGATACTATTTGTAGCAAATCTCTCTCATTGCCATTTCTCTCACATTCTTTCTTTCTTTCTTTCTTTCTTTGTCTTTTTCTCCCCCTTTCTCAGATCTCAGATGAGGGAAAAAATCTATTTTCGAGGAATCGTTTACGTCTTTGAAAGGAAAAGTGGTAAGTAAAGATAGAAATGCACGCATGCTCGCACAAACACATAAATAATCATAATTACACAGAAACACATAAAAACTACAGCAAATAGAAAGATAAAGAAAGAGGAAATACGCCAACAATATAATTCATCCTGACAATTACAGTAGCAGACAACCCCAAAATAGAATGGTCGAGACAGTTTTTTTTTTTTTAGCGTTATTTGTCGGTACCGTATTACACTGAAATTTTCCTTTTTCATTCCGTTTTTGTCTCATTTTCCGCCAAGCCTGAAAACTAGAAAATTGGTATGTGAGGCCCATAAATAAAATACCAATGAGACAGGCCGAAATATTCGAAGAATTTGACAAAAAAAAGGAAAAAAAAAAAACAGGTAAATAAAAAAAAAAAAAATCCCCCCTCCAAAAAAAAAATTTATATTTTTGATTAATGAACTGAGAGTAAAGAAAGATTTGAAAACAGATATGTGTGTACGTATGAGAGAGACAAAGGGAAAGAAAGAGAGTGTACATGCATTCAGACAAACATATTTAGTATGTTTAGTTATATACATACATATACATATTGTATGTTTAGTTATATACATACACACACATACATGCATATATGATGTTGTCCGAGAAAGATGGTTCTGCAATTTCTAGCTGAACAATTTGCACATGATTTGCCTGTGCTCACTGCCTCCATCAAATCAGCGTAGCCTGAACAGGTGTCGAATTGATCGCAGAACCACGTGAGAAGAAGTAGTTTGTCTCCTGTGACCAACACAACTGCGATTAGCGCATTTGCGTTCGCCTCTGCCGGAATGTATGAAGAATTAATATACAAATCATCGCTTCGAATCTTGCTGTTCACCAAGCGTATAACAATTTTGACAGTTTGCGAAGTAAACACAGCAATATCACTCGACATAATGCCTCATGAAGGCCACTGCTAGTTCTCACTGCGCACGCAACCCTGTACTGTCATCTGTTGGCGCGCTACAGATCTACTCCGGGAATTTTTTGATACCACCTCCTAAAATCTAAACGGTGTCGTAAATTTACACAGCTACAAGTTTCCTTCTTCCTCTGCAGCTCCTGTCACATGACCAGAGCATAGAATTAGATAAAGCGACATAAAGGATGAAGTTAATATTGGAGAAATCAAAAGCTAAAACGTTTTATCACGATTTTTCTCAATTCTAAAAAATTATCTACTTCGCCTTAGTTAATCTAATGTCTACGTTATATACAATGTGGATAAAGATATACAACAGAATAACTACTGTTACGCTATACATACATACATGCATACATACATACATACATACATACATACATACATACATATATATATATACATATATATATATACATATATATATATATACATATATATATATATATATATATATATATATATATATATATATATATATATATATATATACATCTACATATATATATGTACGTAATATATATATATATATATATATATATATATATATATATATATATATATATATATATATATATATATATACACATACATACATACATGTATGCATATATATAGTGGTCACCGGGGAACTTGTTCTATAATCGATAATTATTTGTACAACCCTGCTCAAAAGGTAATATTAAACCTCGTATTTTGTGTAAATTGCAACCATTTTATAGTAGTTTTTAATGGTGATTAATATGAAATATTACTGTATTTTTCTGTTGAGAATGTCGGAGATAAATAGGCAGTTTGTTTAACTAATATGATAATGTTCTATATCGCTTGTTAGTGTTTAAGATGAAGGAATAAATTGGTTGTATTTATACAGAAATAGATAAAATGAACATCGAATTGAATTTCTGAAATTCCCAGAAATAATGCTTACAAGTTTTCTTTCACATTCCTCACTCTCTCTTTGTTCGGCCAACGACCATTAAATATTGGACTACAAAACCAGGAATATTCAGAGAAAGAGCAATAAGCTGAAGAAAATTTTAACAGCAATTTTCGAGGAAATACAGTTGAGAAATCACATTCTTGTGAGAATGGAATATTGATGATCCTGAATTGATGCTAGGTTAAGACAGCACTTTTTGATACAGTAAGGATTTGAAGGAAAGGTTTGTCTATGTAAGGTACGGGAGAAGAAGCACTAAGAGACTTTTGTTAGCTTGGTGATGACTGCTCCTCAACTGAAATGTCTGGACTGATTGACATTTAAGGGCTTGTGATCTACAAAAATGGAACAGCAACAACAACTACCAAAATGATAATTATAATAATAATCCTTTTTACTAAAGGCACAAGGCCTGAAATTATGGTGGAGGGGACTAGTCGATTACATCGACCCTTGTGTTTCATGATAGTTATTTTATCGACCCCCAAAGGATGAAAGGAAAAGTCGACCATGGCGGAATTTGAACTCAGAAAGTAGTGAAGGCCGAAATACTGCTAAGCATTTCGCCCGGCGTGCTAACGATTCTGCCAGCTAGAACAATAGAAATCTTTAAAAAAAAACGAGAGGAAGGTGGATGCAAAAAGTGGAGGGGTGAAAAGAAAACAAAAAAGAAAAGAAAAAGAGAAAGAAAAAATGGAGAATTAGAGTTATGTCACCTTTGACCGTAAAACCTTGATAAAGTAAGTTAGTGTTGATTGAATGGAGAGGGGTCTAAAGTCTGCAATACGGCTACTTATTCCGGAGAGGCTAGTGCCCCCAATTCGCCAAAGGAAATTTGTCTGTATGTTTACAATTGTTGAAAATTTCTGATCTGTAATTCATCAGTGCGGTGTAATCCTCAGATGTAAAAAGGACGTGTGATGTTTTAGTTATGCATAACTTGCATTTCTTAGATCCATTAATATATTGCATGGATTTTTCTACGATTTTTCACTTGATTGTACGAGGCGTGGAGTTGGTCTTCAAACTCCATACGTGGTTAGCCAATTTAGTGGCTTTACTTTTCTCCGAGAGCCGGAAATAAGGTAATTGGTTTGCATAGCGTCTGTTGAAGTCGCCTTCGCATAACCCAATGAAATTCTTCCGTTCGGTTCGGTTTGGTTATCATGTAGCGTTGCTGTGACTTCTGCCTTATATATAACGATATTTATCATGCTCACCTGGTCAAGTGGGCAAGCTCTAGCGTCCCAACAGTTACAAATGGAAGTGGACTTTTGGTGGTGATTCCGGGTAAGGATGTTCTTCATACTGGGGCACCACCTATAGAACAATTTAACTGAGTGACGGTTGAAGATCTTTCTGTATTTGTGATTATCTGAGAAATATTTATCTAAGAGAAACAAGACTCTCTCGTTTACGTCGGTTTTAACATTTAGGGAAAAGCGGTGGGGATAAC
>NC_142945.1:49137380-49139880 GCF_046866305.1 Octopus bimaculoides | reverse complement strand
TAAATGGATATAATGGGGTACAGTGGAGGCGCAATGGCCCAGTGGTTAGGGCAGCGGACTCGTGGTCATAGGATCGCGGTTTCGATTCCCAGACCGGGCGTTGTGAGTTATTGAGCGAAAATACCTAAAGCTCCACGAGGCTCCGGCAGGGGATGGTGGCGAACCCTGCTGTACTCTTCCACCACAACTTTCTCTCATTCCTTTTTCCTGTGATAAAGTGGAGTTGGAAGATGCAGGTCAGTTTCTTTAGCTCTTTCTGAGAAAATCCTAGCATTTCTAGGTTTTATGTAAGCTCATAGTTAAATAATTTAATGCACCTATGATGATATTTACGAATGAAAATTTATAGTCAGCGTACAAAGGCTGTATGTTTCGCTTTATGTACGTATATGCTTTTCTCTTTTCTCTTTAAACGCACATGTAGATTATTGATAAAAATATATAATGTTTTATTGCCAGAAACTGTGAAATAATATTCCATACATCCACAGAATCTAGCCCCACCCAAACAAAGTTGAAGATAAATCCTCGTACAAAAATGTCTGCTGCCAGCGCTATTTTCCAAGGACGTTTGTGACGAGTGACGTAAATTTAGGTCAGCTGCGAATCGAAACCGAATCTCAATCTCGAACAAGAAGTAGTTTATCATGGTGTTGACCGATATACCTCAAATATTTAATTAATAAATTTATTTATTTCGCTGTAGGGTAAGTGTGACACTTTTAGAGAATGAAGTACTGTGACGTTCATGCTTTTCCAAGTGAAGTATATTATCCTGAGTGGAGGCGCAATGGCCCAGTGGTTAGGGCAGCGGACTCGCGGTCGTAGGATCGCGGTTTCGATTCCCAGACCGGGCATTGTGAGTGTTTATTGAGCGAAAGCACCTAAAAAGCTCCACGAGGCTCCGGCAGGGGATGGTGGTGAACCCTGCTGTACTCTTTCACCACAACTTTCTCTCACTCTTACTTCCTGTTTCTGTTGTGCCTGTAATTCAAAGGGTCAGCCTTGTCACACACTGTGTCACGCTGAATATCCCCGAGAACTACGTTAAGGGTGCACGTGTCTGTGGAGTGCTCAGCCACTTGCACGTTAATTTTACGAGCGGGCTGCTCCGTTGATCGGATCAACTGTAACCCTCGACGTCGTAAGCGACGGAGTGCCAACAACAACATATTATCCTGAGATCAAGACTGAATCTATGTTTCTGTTTCTGAAAGCCAGATAACTGAACCTTCCTTTGAGAAGTATTAATATCTCTTGAACAAGACCCAAGCTTACTGTTGTAGCATACTAAAGGTATATTAGCAATTTGAAATTCACATTATTATCAATGTTATATTCACTTCGGTTTATATAAATAGTTATATTATTAAGTATCAAAAGTCTCACGATGCACATTAACGGCCTGATACTTAACGAGTATGTCGTAAACGAAACAAGTTGCTATTTAATACTATTGTAAAACTTAAAAACAGAACTGACATAACAGTTTATGTGGGTTTTAGTTGGCTAATATGACTGTAATATTGCCGTTAGTTTCAACACGCAATTTCAGATCAAAGCGTTTTCAAACAAGTGCAACGAACGGACACAGGTATTATGCTTTAAGGAACAAGGGGAATGGAATATTGTAATGTTCATGCATTTCCTATGAACACCAACATGCGCACAGACATAAACACATACGCCCCCCCCCCCCACACACACACAGAAGCGAACGCTATGAGACAAAATATATCATTGAGAGAAAAATGAAAGGAAAGCCTGTTCGATTACTTCCTGGTGTAATAATTCAGCAGAAAGGCGAAAAAAATTTAGGAGAGATAACATTTTTGATTTCATGCAAAAGAGCTGGTTCTTTAGTATGTGTGAAAACACACACACACATATATACACCACATTGGCTAAACATATATCAAAAGCGTGATATTTTTTACAGCAATGTTGTTCGTGTTTTTTTTTTTCTAAATGATGCAAAGAAAATATCTTATTTCATTGAAAGATATCCGAAGAATACAGGTAGGTAAATTTCAAATTAACTTTTACTAGTATTACTACTATTAATCATTCATTCTCTGTCTGTCTGTCTGTCTGTCTGTCTGTCTCTCTCTCTCTCTCTCTCTCTCTCTCTCTCTCTCTCTCTCTCTGTATATATATATATATATATATATATATATATATATATATATATATACATACATATACATATATACATATATCTTTCTCTCCCTAAGTAACGATGAACGATATAGAGTTAACCCTTAGGAAGAGCTTTCATTAAATACCTCCTTAATCTTCCTTCTCCATCTGTAAAAGTTAACACATTCAATTATAAAAAATTCACATAAAACTACATTCAGGGTATATGTACAAGCTGTATTACGAAATGTAAATGGATCTTATGCCATGCAAATGTACAGTTCCAAGCTGTCCTATTTCACAGATGCAAATATTATGATAAAATACTCTGAAATTCAGGGAAAAATTTTTTTTCGAAATC
>NC_142945.1:49089880-49134880 GCF_046866305.1 Octopus bimaculoides | reverse complement strand
TGGAACTTCACCATTCAAACTGACAGAAAGATAGACGCAAATAGGCCAGACATCATACTGAAAGACTTCAGACAAAAATCATGCCTCCTCATTGATATGACTGTCCCAATCGATATAAACGTATCTGTCAAGACCTACCAAAAACTGAGCAAATATAAAGATCTTGAAATAGAAATTAGCAAAATGTGGAATCTGAAGACGAAAACAATACCTATTGTCATAGGTGCCCTGGGAATGACAGCGAAACGGGCTGATTACTACCTAGATCAGATTCCAGGAAACCCCAAAATGGCTGAAGTTCAAAAGATAGTGCTCATGGGAACTGCCCATATCCTACGTAAAATACTGTCTATGTGATCTCAAATTTTAAAGCAAACACATAATTTTCTTATGGTTTCTTAAACATTCACTTGAACAAAACTGTACAAATCCAAATATATGGTACCCTAGGCATAACACCTACATGAACTTCTAACTTATCTCTTGAGGTCTCTGGGTGAGACATGGATCCAACTTGTACAAATGCAAAACAAAAGTCAAACATAAAATAATAATAATAATAATAATAATAGTGATGATGATGATGATGATGATGAAAATAAATGGAAGGAAAAAAAGTTGCTAAATATTTCGGTGTGAACGCAAATAGCTGTTACGTGGTAGCATGGTATGCTAGAGATAGCAACAGATCTTTCCTTTTCTGAAAAAGGTGCCGTTTACGCGTGATTTCGATGTCACATTCGTTGAAAGCATGCAAAATGACTTGGAGAAGGAGAAAAAGACCTGCAAAACAAAGTTCCCTTTGTGGGAAACTTCAAGGTCTCCACCACTACTCCCACCTTTCTTTTCTGGAAAAAAAAGTGGCTTGCAGCGGCTTTGAAGGTCAGATACGTTGAATACACCCGGAAAAAAAAAACTGTGGAAAAAAAAATCATTCCACAGCGAGGTGCGAAATAATTACCGAAAGAATAAAATCTTGTACCTATTCATTAATTCAAATTAATGTACCTCATCTTGTAAAGTGGCAAAATTTTTGTCGGTTGCCATCTGGGATTATTTTAGTAACAAATCAAACAGGTAAGATGCATTAAGAATTTCATTTTTAGTATTCATCCATAATGTTTTTGCTTTTACACCTGTTAATTAACACCATATTTTCCCAGTGCTTCCCCTATCGGATCCCCACACGTGTTTCTAGCCTTTTAGCCGTTATCAACGGGAAATACATGAGAAGTAACTCTGAGCAGATTTTAAAGCCGTGCCTTTAACTAAGACACAATCAACAACATTGACTAAGTTGCGCTATTGGACCTCCGGACTGGAAAAAATTCAGCAGTGTTTCGGCATGAGCGAACTTTAGGCTAGTTAAAATATGTTTGCGGTATATTTCAAAAGACAAATTCACTGCTGTTATCATGGAAAAAAAATTCTCTTGTACGGTAAAAGGTGTGAAAACACCATATCTGCCCAGAATCGCGACACTGGGCAAATATGGTAACTGCAGCGAATTTGCCTTTAGGAGCTGAAATAAATCAACAAACATTTTAATTAACCAGAAGTTCGCTTATGTCTAAACAACGCTGATACTATTGAATTTCTTGTGTTTTAATTAATGCTACAGCTTTAAATCTACCCAGAGTTACCTCGCTTCGGAATTTCCCATTGATAACAACTAAAGAGCTAGAATCACAAACATTTTAACTAGCTTAAAATTCGGTTATATTCTAGTTTCAAAACTGATTGTGATTAGGCAGAGATTGATTTTTAACTGATAGTGTTCGAACATGGATTAGTTTCCAAACTCATCTACCGTTGTAGAAGGCAACTGTACTTGTAATCTAGAATGTTACGATGTAACTCCTCGATATTATACGCTTTTGCGCCGAAAATACCTCAAAATCCCGTCAAATAAATACTAACCCAATTCTTCTTAGAATGATGTCATATCAACATACACTCCTGAAAGACCGATTTTCTTTCACAAGTTCTGTACACCGGAAACATCTAAGAGAAATATTAAATGAAGTTCGTCTCTATTTTTCTTGCATTTTCCTCAAAGTTAAAGTATATTTAAAGTGTATCACAAGCACGGGGTGTATATAAATCGTCTAGATTAAGATATGCCATTTTCTGGGTTTGTATAAATCATCTAGGTTGTAGTATATTATACACACACTGGGTGTATATAAACCATACCGATTGAAATCTATCACTTACGGGTTGTATATAAACAATATTATAGAGTGTGTATTATTGAGTGTATTTAAACCAAAAAGATTATGCTGTGACTCTGATTTGGTGTATATAGAATAAGGCTATAGAATGTCTATGATTGGGTGTGTATGAACTAAAAGGCTTTACAAAGTCTTTGCAGTGTATATAGATTTACGAGGTTATATAATATCTATGACTGGGTGTGTATAAAACAACAAGGTTATACGGTGTGTATGATTGGGTGTATATAAACCAACAAGGATATAAAATGTCACTGGGTGTATATTAAGCATCTAGGTTATGGAAATAACTATTTCCTTTAAATTTTCAAAATTATTTTCAAGCTCCCTATGCAGTATATATAAGCAAGACAGAACGAAGGAAACCACGTTTACGTTTTAAAAGTCTCAACTCTTATTCTTCTATCAGCAAATAAAATTTTGCCCAATAAGAAAGGATACACACACACACACACACACGCACACACACATACACACATATATACATATATATATATATGGGAGAATTTACGAAAAAAACAACAGACGAAGACAGGTGGTGTAAACAGCAAATGGATGTATTAGTTTAACGCTCGGGAATAGAGAAAGTCTTTGACGTTTCGAGCCTACGCTCTTCAACTGAAAGGAACACAGAAAGAAATAAGGAGAGAAACAAGGAGAAAAAAAATAATATATATGTAGTGGTCAGCGATCTATCATGGCGAATATATATATATATAGTTTTATTACATTGCCTGGAAAAAAAGGTGGATTACAATGAAAAATGCGGGCGCATGCATGTTAATATTCTTAAGTTATTACACATGGAAAAATACGGAACAAGATTTCTGCAGTAGAATTTGCCTAATTCGTCACCTCTAAAGGAAACTAAAAAGTACTTAAAATTAAAATTCTACTGTACTTAAAATATTCTACTGTAGAAATCTTGTTCTGTACTTGTCCAGGTGTAATAACTTAAAAATATTAACATGCATGCGTCCGAAAAACTGGAAAAAAAACGATTTTATACACTTTTTTCCCCTTTAAATCTTCAAAAATTTCTCACTGCTTCAGTGGATTGCGTTAAAACTTTATACACTATTTACTCATCCTAAGGATAACATTCGGAGACTCCGATATGCACAGAATTCATCCGCGTATGACGAATAATTGCGAAAAACTGAGTAGAAAACCGGTTTTTTGCCCTTAAATTCCTCATTTTTGACCAAATTCGTCCAAATCTCACATGAACAGTACAGATGACTCAACAATAGTTTAAAACTATTTTTGGTTAATATTCTTTATTTAACTTGCGACAGATCTACGAAATATTGTGAAACATCACCTTTTCGCATTTTTGCAGAGTTACACCCAAGAAAGCTGTTTTAAGGAACGTCTTGATTTTTTTTTTTTTTTTGCAAAAGAACCGATATTTTGCGTCATTTCTGGAAAGTATTTATTCTTTGTCCCTGTGCATCCGGGTTCTACAGAAAACTGCAAAACGTGGACACTCGTCCCCCTCCAACAGCTTCACCATTTTGCAGAGGGCTAGGTCTTGGTCAACCTTCGACTCTCACTCCTTCGCGTGCAAAAATGACTAATGGCACTTAATTCGCGCCGTTTACACTAATCCCTTCAGGCGAAGGAGTGGCTGTGTGGTAAGTAGCTTTCTTACGAACCACATCGTTCGGGGTTCAGTCCCACTGTGTGACACCTACTATAGCCTCAGGCCGACCAAAGCCTTGTGAGTGGATTTGGTAGACGGAAACTGAAAGAAGCCCGTCGTATATATGCATATGTATATGTTTGTGTGTGTATAACTTTGTGTGTCTGGGTTTGTCTCCCTAACATCGCTTGACGCTGGTGTGTTTACGTCCCCGTAACTTTGTGGTTCGGCAAAAGAGACTGATAGAATAAGTACTAGGCTTCCAAAGAATAAATCCTGGGGTCGATTTGCTCGACTAAAGGCGGTGCTCCAGCAGGGTCACGGTCAAATAGATATATACTTATGAATTGAGAATATAATAAAAATGATTATATCAGTGGCCAGCGCCCTTAATTATAATCATATACTTAAAAATTAACATATATATATATATATGTATATATATATATATATATATATATATATATATATATATATATATATATATATATATATATACACATATATACGCACACACACACACACACATATATATATGCCCATATTTATATACGTATGTGTGTGTGTGTGTGTGTGTGTGCATTTATGTGTTCATGTTTGTATTTGTTCCCCCACCACTACTTGACAACCAGTGTAGGTTTGTTTATGTCCCCAAAACTTAGTGATTCGGAAAAAGTTACTAATAGAGTAAGCACCAATCTTTGAAAGCAAAACAAAAACTGCGGTTGATTTGTTTCACTAAAATCCTTCAAGGTGGTGCCCCAGCATGGCCACAGTCTGAAACAATTCTTAAAAGGCAATGATTTGGTGATTTGTTTTGTCATTTTTCTTCTTGGCGTCAACCTATAAGTGGAACCGACTTTTTGAGAACGTGGACTCAGTACGAAGGCAGGCCATGTCTTTGAGCATGACTCTGGTTCTAGCAGGACTAATTGAACTTATTTGAGTAATGGCATCACTGAATCACTTTTCTGACGAAGGTGTGAGATATCACAGAAGAAGAAAAAGATGAGATCAAGTTAATCAGGTCAAACCAATATGGTGATTTGCAAGAAGAAATATAGAAAGTGTTTGCTTCAAACATAAATTATATATTGATTAATGACTTAACTGCTCATGTCGATGTTGTTGTTGTTGTTGTTTTAACTGCATTGATTTTTATCTTTATGAGAGACTAAAGAGAGAATATAAATGTGCTTCTCTTTAGATGTTGTGAGAACTTTAGAGCAAGAAAAACACCACTGCCAAAGGCAGGTGGCAATGTAGGTTCAGTTCCTTGTTGAAACGACCTAACTTCGTTCATTCTGGGACCTTGAACCCTAAAAGGAGAACATAAATATTGTTGATGTTTCCGGAATTCATAAACTTCCAAGAGAATGTGAAATGATTATGTTTTGGAATGGGGGATCTTGAAGCAAATAAAGCTATAAATAATGGTTTCAAAATTTTGACACAGGGCCAGCAGTTTTTGAGGGGAGGGGGATAATTGATTACATCAACTTGGTACTTGACTAGTATTTATTTCCTTGAGCCTGAAAGGACGAAAGGCAGAATTGATTTTGGTGGAATTTGAAATGAGGGCAGAAAGATGAACAAAATGCCACTAAGCACTTTGTCTGGTGTGCCTACGGTTCTGCCAACTGACCACCTTGAATAAAGCTGAAACTTTTGGGGGTAGGAGGCTAGTCAATTACATCAGCCCCAGCATGTAACTGGTACTTATTTCATCGACCCCAAAAGGATGAAAAACCAAGTCGACCTCAGCAGAATTTGAAATCAGAACATAGTGGCAGACGAAATACCAGCAAGCATTTCACCCGGCCTGCTAACAATTCTGCCAACTCACCCCCTTGACTAAAGCTGTAAGTAATAGAATGTAAATATTGGGTTGGGGAACCCTTTCAGTAGAAAAAGTTGAAGGCTTGTCCATGGGACAAAGGCAGAACACCCTTTATGTTCACCTTTCATGTTGCATGGCCAGCCTTCAATTTCTTCAATCTAAAGGGTTTTTTACTCCAGTTTTATGAGTACACATTGTTATTCATAGCTTTATCAGCTTCTCAATCCACCAATCCACCATTCCAAAAGAATGTATATATATATATATATATATATATATATATATATATATATATTGGGCAAGTGCTTTCTAATATAACCTCAGGCCGAACAAAGCCTTGTGAGTGGATTTGGTAGACAGAAACTGAAAGAAGCCTGTTGTATATGTGTGTGTGTGTGTGTGTGTGTGTGTCTGTAATTGACAGTTTTGTTTGGGAGAAGTATGTGATTATGTGATATTCATGCTTTTATCAAGGACAATAAATATGTAAAGTCATTGAGCTGAAAATCTGGAACAGAATAAGATACACACACACACACACACACACACACACACACACACACACACATATATATATATATATATATATATATATATATATATATATATATATATATACACATACATATATATATATATATATATATATATATATATAGATATATATGTGTGTATGTATGTATGTATATATATATATTGCTGATTAATGACTAAGCGTGTTACAGAACTTCCTTCCCTGCTGACTGATGCAGCTGGATAATGACGACTAAGACACAAGTATCAAGAAAAATTGCTTTTGATCATTTGCCAATAACACGTATTCATATCAAAGCTAAATTGAAGATTCATCTTTAATACAAAGACATGCCAAGGAGGAAGAACCATGTATTTTTATTGAAATTTACAACTACAGAGGCAAAAAAAAAAAAAAAAAATGATGAGAAATATCAAAATTTCCAATTTAATGATTACATATTTATTGTAAAGTGAGAGATGGTTAGCTTTATGTTTTATTGCTTAGTTGCAGCTCAGCCCATGTGAATAGATATTCCACTTGTGATTTTCAGACATAGTGTATCCTTGACTACATTCTGCATGATTTTTGGGAGACTTAGCTGTTATTTCTAGTAGGCTGACTGACCTCATGAAGGCTTTCTCTTGTTGATTCAAACTCATCTGCTTAGGTTGCCTCTATGAAGAATCGCTTGAAATGTCTGACTTCATTGCTTGTAGTATACTGTACCACCTCATTGCTTCTATTTCTGTCAATGTTCACTGAGCCAGTCACAAACATACATCCTGTACTTTTAATCAATCATTTGCCTATTTGTCATTTCAGTTAAGCAACTCACAAAAAAGCATGAACATCACAACTTCCACCTAAATCTTTCTCTTATACAGTTTTTTTGCTCTTTGTCAAAAAGAAGTAAATTACATAGGTAGAGATGTGGCTGAGTGGTAAGAAGCTTGCTTCTCAACCACATGGTTCCAGGCTTAATCCCACAGCATGAAACCTTGGGCAAGTGTTTTCTACTATAACCTCAGACCGACCAAAGCCTTGTAAGTGGATTCGATAGATGCAAGCTAAAAGAAACCTGTTATGTTTATATCTATATATATATATATTTAAATCTATGTGTATGTGTGTGTGTCTTTGTGCCTCACAGAAGCAATGACAAAATACCAAGACCTCTGGAGATTGAGAAGACCTGGCAAATAAAGTGAGATCACAGCCTACACCAGTGTCGCATAACCAGTCCATTTAAAAAGTACCTAGTGACTGGTACAAACTGATTACATTTTGGGATCGATCCAGTTCTGGACAAGGATTCTGGATTATTTTTCCTGATTTTTTAACTTAATTTTTGAGAGCGGTCGGGTTCATTTTTAGTATTCTCGTTTGTGAGAGCAGTCGAGTTTATTTCAGATATTCTCATTTTAAAAATCATCTCTGGCTAATCGTTGAGAGGACATTGGTGTTGCCTTGGTGGAGGCTTGCACTCTTTCAGTGCTCTCGCTCTATGCAATGCACATGCACCTTTGCTGAGCTGTAGTGCACCTGAGCACTATACGCAATAATTTCATTATCATTAAAAGACCACTACCTAGTCTCTACTCTATTTAAGTGACTAAGATCGCAACATAACACCTGAACAGGACATCAGTCTCTTGCAATGTTACTCATGGCTGAGTTAATTGCAGCAGTGTGAAATGAAATATTTTGCTCAAGAACACATCGAATCGTCTGGTCTAAGAATTAAAACCATGATCTTGAAACTGAGAGTGCAGCACCCTAACCATTAGTATGGAAGGAGTGAAAACTAAAATGGTGATTACTAATGCACAAACAAATATAAAATATCAAATTGAAAAGGATTTTATTACAGAATGCAAGTTGGACTCAGACCAAAATTCAATAAAAATCAGTTTTAAACTTTATTCTCATTTGTATGGCTTCAGTTTATTTCTTGAATTGATTTTCAATTTCATTTCACGTTTTCTCTCTCTCTCGTTGGAATTTATGTTTAGGTTCAGGCATAGCTGCGAGGTAAGAAGTTTGTTCCAACCACTTGATTCTGGGTTCCTTCTCACTGTGTGACACCCTGGGAAAGTGTCTTCTACTATAGCCCCAGATCAACCAAAGCCTTGTTAGTGGATTTAGTAGGAGGAAATTGAAAGCACCAAGTTGTAAATATATGTATAAAAGTGTATGTAAAAAAAGACTGGTGATGGTGCCAAGTGAAAAAAAAAGGCACCCAGTACCCTCTGTAAAATGGTTGGCATTAGGAAGGGGCATTCAGCTGCAGAAACCAAGCCAAAGCTATGGAACTTGGTGCAATGCCTGGCCTTATCAGTTCCTGTCAAGCCGTCCAACCCATGCCAGCATGTAAAACGGATGTTAAGTGATGATGATGATGATGATGATGATGATGAGGTGGAGGAGGAAGAGGAGGAGGAGGAGGAGGAGGTTGTGTATGTGTGTGTGTTTGAATTTTTGTTTCCTTGCTTTGATACTGCCTGTAAGTTGTAAAGAGAGTGTCACTTAATGCAAGCGGTGTCCTTTGCCTCTGATATTCCAATAGGTTACAATTAGATAGATAGATGGATAAATGGCTAGATAGAGAGAAAGAGAGAGAGAGAGAGAGAGAGAGAGAGAGAGAGAGAGAGAGAGAGAGAGGGAGAGAGAGAGATAGTTCATCTGATTGATAAGTTACAGACAGACAGCTAGACTGACAGACAGACAGACAGACAGGCTCAGACAGACACAGACTCAGACAGGCAAACAGATAGATACGTGATTTTTAGAAAATTAAGTTACAATTAGATAGATGGATGGACAAACAGAGAGAGAAAAGAAGAGAGAGAGAAAGTGAGATGCAGATTATTTGATAGATAAATTATGGACAGACAGACAGCTAGACAGACAGACTCAGACGTACAAACATACATACATACATGCAGACAGACAGACAGATAGATAGATAAACAGATTGATGGATGGATAGATAAATAGACAGATTGATAGATAGATGTAATTAGATATAAATAGGTTTACAGGAAAGGAGATAAGAGGAAAAAGATAGATTGGTTGACAGGGGAGATAGACATGTGGGTAGATGTGAGGATTTCTGGTTAATCTCTGAACAAACATTAAATCATTTCTATTGCCACGATATTTGTTTCCATCTTGGAGTGGAATTCAGTGAAATCAGACAGCACCATATTGATTTTGTATTGGCAATCATCTATAGTGCAGCTATCAGCATTGCATTGTTATATACTTTAGTCAGAAGGAGGGACAATTCCCATCAGATTCTGGCGGTAGAATTGTGCTGAGCTCACGTTCCAGATGCACTGAGCATGAACAAGGATCCTGTCTGTCCCTTAATCCTGTGAACAAGGATCCTGTGCTGTGGTCCATCATTATCATCCTTTTCTACTCTAGGCACAAGGCCTGAAATTTTGGGTGGGGGGGGGGGGCAGTTGACTAGATTGACCCAAGTACATAAGCAAATACAATCATTCATCAACAGGTGCTTGCGTAGTATACTTAAAATCAGATGGCCCGAACACATAAGCAATATGGAGCTATGGCAAAGAACAAATCAAGTTCTGATTAGAGAGCAAATATTTAAGTAAAAGTGGAAGTGGATTGGTAGCACAATTAGAAAGGACACACCAAATGCAGCGAAAAGTGCTTCACAGTGGAATCTGGATGGATATAGAAAGAGGGGTAGGCCTCCTAAGAACTCATGGCGTAGATCAACACAAAAGGAACTAGAGAAAGGGGGACATTCATGGCAGAGTATAAGTACAGAAGCGAGAAATTATGCAACATGGAATTCAACTATAAGTGGCCTAAAGGTTTAAAGGCAAGAAAGAATACATATCTATATATATATATATATACATATCTATATATATATATACATATATGTATATATATATACATACATATATATATACATACACATATATTTATATGTATATAGATATACATACATGCACAATATACACAGAAATATATACCTATATACATAGATAGATAGATAGATAAACAGATACATACATACATACATACATATATATATATACATATATATATATATATATATATATATATATATATATATATATATATATATATATATATATATATATATATATAGGTATATATATATATATATATATATTAATCATTGCATTCACTTGAAAGTGATGAGTCACATCCTAGTTATACCTAGTTTCTGTCTAGTATGTGTTCATTCAAATGACAAAAGCCGAATAATGCATCATGAATTGTAACTCAAATGCTGGTGACCTCAATGTAAAGGATTGTTTTGAATAAGCTGTTGGATCAGCTCAAACTCAAACATTGTGTCCATTAGTATCACATAAATTCACTTCAGGCATGTGTGTGTGTGTGTGTGTGTGTGTGTGTGTTTGTGTGTGTGTGTGTGTGTGTGTGCCATAGAACAAGAATAAACCCTTAGAAGACACTCAAACCTTGTTATGTAGGAGTGGCTGTGTGGTAAGTAGCTTGCTTACCAACCACATGGTTCTGGGTTCAGTCCCACTGCGTGGCACCTTGGGTAAGTGTCTTCTACTATAGCCTCAGACCAACCAAAGCCTTGTGAGTGGATTTGGTAGACAGAAACTGAAAGAAGCCTGTCATGTAAACTTTTTCCTACTGGCAACGTTTTCTGCAATTTTACATTGACTAAGTCAACCTTCAGATTGACCCACAATATAGCCTCTTTGAAATTCGGACAGTTCCAAGGTTTCTTTTGTACATGGCAGGATTAAACAGTCACATGTAGAACCTGAAACATGAAAATATCAATTATTCGAAACCATGAAGCTTTACAAGTTAAAATAAACATAAAACGATAGGATGCTCTCTATCTTATGACTATACTCCTTTGTGACCTTCACCCAATATCGACAAGTCTATACCCACCAAACATCCCTGTACACTCACCCTGCCAACCACCTCATCTTCTATACCCACCACCCCACTGGTTTCTTCCTCTGTATCTTACACCCACTTACAATATCTTTTGTTTCAAATATCTCGGATTTCACAATCTTTTCAGCACCGAAATGCCATTTATATTAGCCACCAATTCCCCAATCACCAATCAATTTTGATCTATATTGATCAATGACTACCAATCTAGAAGATGACCAACACTTCAGCATATATTTCAACCAAAACAATCCTTCTTTGTACATCATTGCTAGAGTTGTTGTTGTTGTTGTTGTTGTTGTTGTTGTTATTGTTAATGCTCTTGTTGTTGTTACGGATCTTCACTGTCTTTGGTGCCTAACTGACAATCTGGGTAAGCTTGGGTTTTCAGAAAAAGAAGTCAACCAGCTAATTCTCACATTATAAATATATAGTCTGTAAGTGGAACAGTAAAAATATGCAAGACTTTTCTCAAGTTTGAAATGTGACATTGCTTTCGTTACCTGCATTCCAATAATGGAGGCTTGTATCTTTGTTAGAATCCAACTCCTTTTTTCAGAGGAAGAATTTAAATGATTAAAAACAGAAGAGAACATGCATGTATACAAATATACATGCAAACATATGTACATACATACATACATGCATATACGCATACATGCATACATACATATACGCATGCATGCATATATGCATACTCACATATATATGTATACACACACATATATTTATGCATATGCATACACACATACACCAATATATATACACACACGTACTTGTCTGTTTCCAGTATTATAAATATTTCAAAGGGAATATTCCAAGCAGAAAGTTTGTCTGTACTTCTGTTTATTTTGGCACTAAATCTACCGTTAGTTCTTTCATAAAAATCCATCGGTTGGTTATGTGCTAAGGTCTACAACAACAAGTGGAACTAACACTAATATAACCTTAACTTCATTGTGGATGATCTGAAGGTCTATACTTAAAAATATTTACAATGTTACATTTAGTAACAACATTTTCTGCTGATAGATTTGGAATTTGGCCAAAGCAAATGATCATATTTGACTATTGCTCGTGGAAAGACTGTTTTTCCAAATGCAAAACATTAGCATCGATAGTCTCACCCTATCTTCCCTATTCAGTACAATGAGTGCTACAAATATCTGGGTATTGGAGAAAATGTATCATTCATACAAAGGCACTGTGAACTAGAATAAACTAACCAAAGAATATATCTGACTGAAAAAAGAAAGAAAGAAAAAAAAAGAATTGGCAATATCCCATGATGCAACTGCAGTACCAATATTCATACAAGCATTTGGGATTCTTAACAAGTTTATCCATTCCATAGACATTAAAACCTGCAACATGCTGACATCAACTGCATACTCTCCAGAAATACTAATAAAAAAGTTGGGCTGAAAAGTTCACAGGCCAGCTATGAAGGAGTGATGCTAGAGCTGTGAAATCTTGAGTACATTAATTTCAACTCTTCTTATTAATAACCACATTGTACCTTTCCAGGTAAACTGACATCTCATGGTTCCAAAAAGACTTGGAAAGTAACTAGTAGTGATTTCTCTTGAAAATGGACAAAATTTGGCATTGTGGTGTTATCAAGTACCCACAGGAATAGGGTTTAACCTCCAAGGACATCCATGCTGGCATGGTGGCTATATTAGATGATGGTGGTCCAGCTTTGTCAGCTGTGCAAAAATGACCGGTTGAATTTAGGAGGGGCAGTGCCGTTGGAATGGCTCACATGCAGGTGGCACGTAAAAAACACCATTTTGAGTGTGGCCGTTGCCAGTACCGTGTAACTGGCCCTCGTGCCGGTGGCACGCAAAAGTACTCACTACACTCTCGGAGTGGTTGGTGTTCGGAAGGATATCCAGCTGTAGAAACTCTGCCAAATCAGACTGGAGCCTGGTGCAGCCTGTTGGCTTGCCAGTCCTCAGTCAAATCGTCCAACCCATGCTAGAATGGAAAGCGGACGTTAAACGATGATGATGGGAGGGCCTTGAAAATGATCCAAGTTCTGGACATCTTGTAATTGCCACCACTGAGGAAAACATTGATTGTGTTCACCACATACTGATGGGTGACAGGTAACTGACTATAAATCAAACAACCAATACTATTGGTATATCCTGTGAGAGAGTTAAGTATATTTGACTGAAGACTGGCAAGCTGGGAGGCTGCACCAGGCTCCAATCTGATCTGGCAAAGTTTCTACAGCTGGATGCCCTTCCTAACGCCAACCACTCTGAGAGTGTAGTGGGTGCTTTTTACGTGCCACAGGCATGAGGGCCAGTCAGGCTGTACTGACATCGACCATACTTGAATGGTGTTTTTTACGTGCCACTGGCATGGGAGCCAGTCAGGTAGTACTGGCAACAGCCATGCTCAAATGGTGCTTTTTACTAACGTTCTGGTCAGTTTACATGCTACAGGGTTAAACCGCCATGATGCAACTGAATAAATATATTGATTATGTCATACATTTAAGGATAATTTATATGTGATTGATCAGGAAATACCCCAAAATATTATCAATGTACCACATGCCATTGTAACATGATGTTGTTGCTGAGACAATACACAGTGTCAAAGACTATCTTGGAATAAATATAAACATGTCTGCTAAGGTTGACATGCAGATATATGAACTCAAAAGAATATTGGAAAAATATTCCCATCAAAACCTCTTCCAAGTGGAAACATAACAGTCCTCATACAGTTGTTTGGGACGGAAAAAAAGTCATGTTCAGCTATAGAAGTTAACTACTCTATAGATGTGAACATTTCTTCCCAGATCAACAGCACAAAGAAATAGAACTGCTTCAAAACCTGTGGCTTCTCAGACCTGATTATAAATTCAAATTTATACCAATAATTACGAGTGCATGCGATTATGTTAGGAAATGTCTACATGACAATTTGGAAAAAATAGGATTTTCAGGCAAAGAAAGAAAAAAGTCACCAGTTAACACAAACGTTACAAATACAATTTGTAAGTGGAACAATAAAAATATGCAAGATTTTTCTGATGTTTAACATGCATTTCCTTCCCCACCTCTTTTTTTTTTTATAGGCAGGTTCTTATAACCCAGGGCACAGTCATGTGGACAAAGCTACATCTGGTTTATTTTCAAGACTGTCCCCTATAAAAACCTGCATGAGGAAGTGTTACTAAGCAGCCCTGGGTAGATGGATGATCTTTGATAATAACCTAACCTTATTCCAGTCTGTAATGCTAATTTTCCTGCAATGGTAGATGGAGGTAGTGTTAGGCGATCGAGCTCTTTGTTGGACAGATCACAACAGAATCGGTAATCGGTCCGTAGTCAATTGCAGCAACAGTACTGCAGTACCTTGGTACTGTGAGACAGCCTTGCTTGAAGCGAAGTTAACCTGGATCAGGTCGTCACATTTAATCACCGCATAAATGATTTATGCACAGGCTTACAATGTATGTGTGTGTGTGTGTGTGTGTGTATATATACATATATATAAATATAGATAGATAAATAAATACATACATATGTACATAAATATGTGCGTGCGTATGTATATATATATATATATATATATATATACACAAACACATACATATGTATGTCTATACGTGTATGTATGCATGTATGTATGTCATTGTTCCGTTTTATTTCAAGATTTCTTGCCAATGTATGTATGTATATATGTATTTATAGTCGGGAGCAAGTTCCAGTTAATTTATAATCGAGAAGAATATGATAAAATACCAGGCCAGAATAGGATTTTCGCCGTTATGGCTGTGTGTGAGTGTGTATGTGTGTGAATTGATGCGAATATACAACGAAATAACAGAAAATAAAACGAAGAGATAACTTAAAAAATGAAGCTATTTTAGAAAAGACAGGAAGGAAGGAAGAAATTAGGAAGGAATAAATTGAAAGAAATAGCTGAGAGGGGAAAAGAAAATAGAAAATAGAAAAAAAAGAAAGAGAAAGAACAGAAATGTCAAACAGAAGAACGAAGGGTGAAAGTAGACGAAACTGTCGTAATCTAAAGAATGAGAGGAGAAATTAGTTTTTATAGAACGACAATACAACAGAACACGAATGGACATACATATACACACACACATACTCCCAAACACGTGCATACTCAAACACGCACATACACTCAGCTACACAAACACACGAATACGCATACATGCGCACACGTGCGCGTACGTGCTCGCACACAAACGTACACTCAAACATACTCACACACATAAACGTACAGACTCATGGACGCACACACACACACAAATATATATACGTACATACACGCACAGAAATACACATACATATATACTCACTTATACTCACTATTGATAGATATGAGATAACGAAGGAGTCAGTAGGTGGTCACTCGACTCAGCTAGAAATAACAGCTAAATCTGTCTGAAATCGTTTTTACTATCTTAAGCAAAGAAAGGACACTGCACTGGTCTGGTTAGTGTAGTTCTATCTCTAAAAAGGAGTGGATAGTCACGGCTGGAATGTCATTAGCCAAGGATCGGCTCAGTCGGGTCTAACCTGGGGTTAAATAACATTAGGAAACGAAAGAAGAAGACGGGAAGTGAGGAGTCGAAGATGAAGTGAATGCGTGTATAGTGCTTCGTCTGTATGTGTAAGTGGCTACGCCTGTATGTATGAGTCTATATATATGAATATATGTGTAAATATGTGTGTGTGTGTGTGTGTGTGTGAATGAGAAGAGGGGGGTGAGGTAAAACTGAATCAACGGCAGACGCCATATTGAGATTAAGGTAGAATAATGGAAGTAGGAGGTGAAAGAGGAGGAGTAGTAAGAAATATAATATTGTAGAGCGATAGAAAGAGTGATGGAGGGAGAGGAAGAGACTCGATTGCTGTTTTATCCTAGGTTACTTTATATTTGTGGGCAGAATTATGATTCAAAGACACTCCAACCATGACTAGATTGTTTGTCTTTTCAGAGATATCTAGAATCTGCGTCATCTGATGTCTTGTTTGGTTCCTTATTTATAAGACGGTAAGGAGTGGAGTGATTTGAAAAGAAAATCTGGTCGCTATTTCTAGCAAGTCGGGCGACTACGTAGAGGTCGCGAGAGAGAGAGAGAGAGAGAAGAGAAAACACAAAATATGTGGAAGAGGTCGATCAAGGAAATATGAAGAAAGAGGGAGAGAGATAGAGAGAGAGAGAGTGAGTGAGTGAGAAGGAGAGAAAGGAAGAGAATACGAGAGGGAGAGATAGAGTGAATAATAGATGAATCAATAGAATGTATGATGTTGTATAGTGCGTGCGCGCGCACACACCTATATGCATATATATATATATATATATGTGCATATACACATACATACATATATACATATGAAAGCAGGAGATTGGAAAATTTTGTGGTATGTGTATATATATATGTATGTAATGTATATATTAGATACATATAAGATAAAATTGTATTAGGATATTCATACTTCCGAGTGTATACTGCATGTATATCCTTGCATGTGTATTAAATTGCAATGTATGTATGTATGCACGTACGTAGAAAGGTGGAGGAGGAGGAGGAGGAGAAGGAAATGTGAATGAAATAAAGAAAAGAGGAGAGAGAGAGAGAGAAAGGTGGCGATGGGGAAAATAATGAAGGGTGCAGACGTGATGAGGTATAGTAAGAGGATACCAATTAACACGTTTACTCTCTCTTTCTCTCTTTTCCTCTCTCTCTCTGTGCCTCTTCCCCCACCCCGTTTGTACACACGTGCGGGAGATAGGCGTGACACTTAAGACAGTACTTGGGGAAGAGGTTGTGGCATTGAAGCTGTTCCCTGTTACAACTGACAGTCACTGAGGAAGTGCTCCCGTTCTCATTGATACAATGGAGGAATCGATTCATCTGCTGTTATGTTATACGCTTTTAAGAAATATAAATAAATGTAATATTATGGGGTGCTGGTTGTGGTGGGGAAACCATTGAGTATTATAACGTTTAACTCTCTCAGAACTGAAGTGATGCACACACGATTTCATTTGTGTATTAGATTGTCGATGTATTAAAAAGACTTGCTCATTCCATTCTTATTGTCTTTATGCATATATATATATATATATATATATATAGTGAAAGAAAGAGAAAGAAGAAAATGATAGATATATGGTTGAATACATTAGTCATTATACATGTGTGTGTGGAGAGAGAGAGAGAGAGAGAGAGAGAGTATATGAGTACGCGTGTGTGTGTGTGTGTATGTGAAAAATGGAATATGAATAACCAGATTGGTTAACAGGTGTTTATAAAAACACGTACGTACGTATGTCCAGAGAGAGAGACAGAGAGAGAGAGAAAGAGAGAGGTATCGTTGTTGGTATTAAAGGAATGATGAGGTGAGGGAACTTGGCCCATAGCCCTTTTTTAGGCCATTACTTTATGGGAAGAAAGGATATTTGGCGAGGTAGGTCTAGGAGTATCAAAATAAAGAGATAGATATAATGAGGAAGAGATATACGTATTGATAGTTATAGTGACAGATAGGTAGATAAATAGATAGACAGACAGATAGGCAGATAAGTAGATAGATAGCTAAATAGATAAACAGATCGATATAGATAGATGAGATAGAGAGAGAAAAAAAGAGAGGGAAAGCGACTGTGTTTCCTTCGTCTTCTTTTTCTTCTTCCTCCTCCTCCTTCTCCTCGCTCTGAGACTCACAGTGAAGTGTTTCTTGTGCAATGAGAGGAGCAAAAAGGGAAGAAGGACGGATTGGTCTGAAACAGTCGAGATGTGGGATCGCCGTTTGTTTCCCATCTAAAACGACGACAACAACAACAACAACATCAACATTAACAGCAAACTCGAATTACTATTGAACAACATCAACAAATATTTGGTTGAACTGTTAATAACAAAGTGAGTGAACTAGTCTCTCAGAGACGTCTATTTACACTACATACATACATATATATATATATATATATATATATATATATATGAGTATGTATGTGTAGGGTTGAATATGTATGTCGATATTTTGTCTGTGTGAAAGCAAATTCTATGTTGGTCGTCTTAAAAACACTGTTTTGAATATAAAGAACACACGGTTCTACCGAAATACGGACGGAATGGACTGCTAAAAACCCAGAGGATACTATTTACCATTATTTCAAACAAGTTTTGGTTCCACTAGCGAGGAATATAATTATATATTTATATACATACATATATATATATATACACTCACACACACACGTATTTATTTACATCTATAAACAGCCTCTTGTGCCACACACAGACACACACACGCACCAGCGACTACCAAAAGTGGAACTGTTTTGGGAGGGTTTCTTTACTTCAATCGATGCTTTTGTAGAGTTTAGTAGGTTTCCCCTGTAAAGTTAAAAATCGCTTGTTCAAGTACAACTTGAAACAACATCACCTCTTAACTAAAAAATAGAAATAAAGTGTGTACATGTAATATATAATATTATATAATATATATATATGTATGTATGTAATGTATGTATGTAAACTGTGTTTTTAAGTCACGTTCTCGTTAAATATTACGACAGTTTGTGTATATATTAGACAGCACATATACACACATACAATCAGATATGCAGAAGCTGATATGAGACATTCACAGTCGCGTACCTCGAGCAAATCAGCGACTCTTTATGGTCGGTGCGTGTGTGCACACGTGTGAAGGTGGCTTTTCACTCCCCCACCCCCAGCCCGACACTCAGATTTCCTACTGTACTATAAAGATATATATATTGATATTTGTATAAATATTTATGTATGTCTACAAGGTGTAAACAAGTGTGTATGAATATCCTGCCGAGTATATATTTATTTATGTAGGTTTGTCTAAATGTTGTTTGACGCAACACTGGCCACACACTTCAGCGGTGAATCGCTCGCCTATTATTGCTCCGTCTAAGATATATATATATATATCCCTTCTCTTATGAAATATATATAATATGTATATATAATAATAAATTTATAGACGTAGATGATGTCTATATTTCTCTATAGACTTACTGCTGTGATTGCTAGACACCGTAGTGCCATTCTAGTTTGCACTACCTAAGGAAATTCTACTACACCAACAATCTTACCAAAACACTCCACCAATTATGGGAGACAACGGTTTAACACGGATTTTACTTGTTAGCGCCAACGTTGGATCCATTTTCGAGGATGTAAGTTCTTTAGCATCTTGATTTTTATTACTGTTTATTAATTAACTTAATATTATATATATATATATATATATATTCCATAATATTTGTATATATTTATTTATGCATGTCTGTATATCTCTCTTTATCTCTGTCATATATATATATATATATATATATATATATATATATATATATATATAATCACATATACATATATGTAATTATAGTGCGTACTCTGGTTTCGTGCAGGTATCCGTGTTGATGTCAGCAATTAGGAATATAATTGCCGAGGTTCCTGCTTTTTCCCTCTTAAGTTATTACAACACTCGTTACCCCTTCACCTCCTCAGTTTGTATGTGTGTGTATGTGGATACACACAGTTTCTTCCGATTTCTTGTGATGATTAATATATACCATAATAAATTCACTAAATATATATATTCCCCCGTTGGACTTCCTCGTATGTTTTCGCGTTTACAATCTTCTTAGAGGTTCTCGTTACACTATTGTTATATAACATGCACATATTCCTGCATACGTATATATATATATATATATATATATATATATATATATATATATATAATGTGTGTGTGTTTGAGAGAGTATAGTATGTTTGCAAGCAAGTGCGTGTAAATGTATGTATGTGTGTATATATATCTGTGAATGTGTACGTTATACGTTTATGTATATGTTGTGAATGTGGTCATTGGATTTGATGGACAACCCACCATATGCAAGTGTATATATGTATATATATTCTCATACATTTTGGGTGTGTTTATAAATATACGTACTGCGTGTTATGTAATACTATAGTGGTAAATTTTTACCATAGTGAATTCCTTGTTTATGTATGGAGTAGTTTTCTGAAGTCACTATGCCGGTCGCTCTCATTCTCTCAAACATACTCTCACAGATACACATACAGACACACACACACACACACACACACGCATTTGTGTGTGTGTATATGTGTGTCAGTGGATGCACGTATTTGTCAATGTGTGTGTTTGTGTGTTTCTCTGGGAATATATTGCTTCGGTATGTCTACAAGTGTGTGTGTGTGTTTGCATTATATAAACATAAATACATGTATGTATGCAAATATATTCGTATGTAGATGTGAATTGAAGTGCGTATATCAATCCGAATAACAAATGCGTTTGTGCGTGCATATTCATGATGCACACATATGTATGTATCATGCATATATGCACATGTATGAACGTAAGCACGCAGTCATGCATGTGCGCGCGCACTGAGGCCTTCCCCCCCACCTTTTCTTTTACATAGTGATTATGAGGAAGGGTGTCGCCCCCTAAACATTGCATGTCCTCAGTCAGCCAGACAGAAATAAATTCGAAATGGCCGGGTGACTGACGTATTGAAACTACCAACTTCAAGATTGTAGTTTCAAATCTGTAGCCAGCGCTCTTCCGTGTTCCTGGGTAGGGCGTTTTCTCTTATCTTCGTTCAAGGAGATGTTTGGATGGACAGCAGCAAAGTCTTGCAGTTGACAAGCGTCGTATCCCCGAGGAGATTTTTTCCCCTTGTCTTTCTCGCTGTGAATCTAGAGGCAGCCATATATATTCAAGTATACATATGATTAGCGTGCACTTTACATATATATACATATATAAAAAACACATATTTAGGCGAGTATGCAATGTGTACATGTATAAATTGTGAATTTATTCGAGTATATGTTATATTCGTTTGTTTGTCTAACATCTGTTTTTCCATGGGTTCAACAAGGATTTGTTGAGGCATTATTTAACGACCAAATGCTCTTCCTGTCGCCAAACCCTGTTTTCTCAAGCAAGGACTGGTTATTCCACAGGTCTTCGAAAGCGCAGAGCGATTGGATGTAATGTTTGCAACGAGTGTAAACATGATTGCCATTTCGCTCGAGCGAAACCATGGAATAGCTCTACACACATATATACATACGCGTCGGGTTTCATACATTTTCCACCTTTCAAATCCATTTCCGAGACATTGTGAGTGAAAAGAAAACTATTACCCAAGGTGCCACGCTCTATCTGATGTTCCCTAGTTATGTCATTTTAAACCTGGTTAATGCTATCATTTTGTTATTGTGTTTGTTGATGTACCTCCACCCGACCTTACAGTCTTTGTACCTTCCTCTTCAGATTATTACAATCTATTTTCTCCTCCTCCCCTTTAGGTTATTACAATATCTATTCCTCCTCCCTTCAGTTTATTACAGTCTGTGCTCCCACCCATTAAAATAGTTATTACAACTTTTGCACACATATCTCCTTTCTCTGATTTTGTCTCACTGGATAACGTGTTTTATTAAAGTTTCTCTCCTCAGCTGCTGCTGGAATAATCAATGTCAATTCTTGCTCATCTTGCTAATGTGATCATTACTATTTCTGCACTATTCATCAATGTGATCCTTATCAATGTTGCTTCACACATTTACTAGGTCCTCCATTAACCAACATGACCCTTATCATTGTTGCTCTGCCCTCCAACCTAATCCTTACCATTGTTGCTCCACCCATCAACGTAATCCTTACCACTGTTGCTCCACCCACTAACGTAATCCTTACCATTGTTACTCCTTCCACCAACGTGATCCTTACCATTGCTCCACCCACTAACGTTATCCTTACCATTGTTAGTCCTTCCACCAACGTAATCCTTACCACTCTTGCTCCACCCACTAACGTAATCCTTACCATTGTTACTCCTTCCACCAACGTGATCCTTACCGTTGTTACTTCACCCATCAACGTGATCCTTACCATTGTTGCTCCATCCTCTCACGCGATCATTGTTACTCTATTAACACGTTCCTTACTTTTGTTGCTTTGCTCACTGACGAGTTCCTTACCGTTTTTGCTTTGCCCAGCCAATGTAATCCTTACTCCTGCTGCACCTCCTATGTTTTTATTACAATAATCGTTCCTTTATCCAAACAACGAGATTATTCCCGCCGGTACATAATTCAGCAATATATACCCTGCCCATTCCGTCTACTAACGATGTATTTACTATTCTATTTATTTTCGCCCTTCATTTCTTCTGTACGCCACACCATCACTCAATAAATACAATACCCATCCACCCACTCCACCTTTCGGTCCCTCTTCCTTTCACCACTGCTGTTATTAATTACTGCTGATATTTGTCTATCTGCAGGTCTTTAGACTGTCTGTCTGTCTGTCTGACTGTCTGATTGGAAACTGCTTGTAGACTTTCTATCGTTGCATGCCTAAACACTGTGTTCGTTTCTGCATGTCTGTAGTTTGTTTATAGTCTATCTGCCTTTCTGTCGACATGTCTATCTGCCTTTGTCTGTCTATATGACTGCAGACTGTCTGTATCTCTGCATGTCTATAGACTGTCTGCTTTCTCTCATGGAACTGTCAATCTTTAATCATTGAAATTTGTCGAACTCTCTCTCTTTCTCTCTCTCTCTCTCTCCCTCTCTGTCGCTCTTAAGCCCCGCTGTAATGACACTTCCAGCCACTTCTGGTGGGATTTAACGTAGCAACAACATGAAACTAAATGTAATTTTAATGTTAAATATATTCGATACAGCAACCATCAAAGATTTAAGACGAAATAATTATGTAGTCTAGAAGAAATAATTTTAACTTAATAACTAATATTATTTTAATTATTTCAGCAAGTACAAGAGACAAATCCAGACATGTTCTGGTCTTATTAGACCTCCTCAGCAAAACAGGACTTTACATACCGAAATAAAGATGATCGAATCCTGAAGTTGCTGTATGATACTGTACATGATAGATGTGAAATAATAATATTTTTAATGAAACTAAATCATTGAGATTAATTATTATTTCTTGTGGAGGCACATGACATAGTGGTTAGGGTGTCTGACTTGTGATCATAAGATTGTGGTTTTGATTCCTGGACTGGGTAATGCAAGTACAGAAGACAAATTCAGACATGTGTTCCAATCTTATTAGACCTCCTCAGCAAAGCAGGGCTTTACATACCAAAACAAAGATGAGAGAATCATGAAGTTGCTGTATAATGCTGTACATGATAAATGTGAAGCATTAATATTTTTATGAAACTGAATCATTGAAATAATACTATTCTATGTTTTTGCGATGAGGAATTATGTCCATTATTTACTTCTGTTCAGTCTTGACATTCATGTCAAGAGTGAACAGAGGTTGTGATAAGATAACAACAAACAAGGTGAGAACACCTATCCATTCCAAGGTGAGATTACCTCTCCGTCTAAGGTGAGGGCACCTGTCTGTCCAAGTTGAGGGCACCTGTCTGTCCAAGGTGAGGACACCTGTCTGCCCAAGGTGAGGACACCTGTCTGTCCAAGGTGAGGGCACCTGTCCGCTGACGGTGAGGACTACTGTCTATCCAAGGTGAGGACACCTGACCATCCAGGGTGAGGGCACCTGTCCACCCAAAGTGAAGACATCTGTCTATTCAAGGTGAGGGCACCTGTCCACCTAAAGTGAAGACATCTGTCTATTCAAGGTGAGGACACCTGTCTGTTGGTGAGGACACCTGTCTGTTGGTGAGGACACCTGTCTGTCGGTGAGGACACCTGACTGTCCAAGGTGAGGACATCTGACTGTCCAAGGTGAGGACATCTGACCGTCCAAGATGAGGACACCTGTCTGCCCGAGGTGAGGGCACCTGTTCGCCCAAGGTGAGGACACCTGACTGTCCAAGGTGAGGACACCAGTCCATCCAAGGTGAGGACACCTGTCTGTGCAAGGTGAGGGCACGTGCCTGTCCAAGGTGAGGACATCTGCCTATCCAAGTTGAGGACCCTGTCTGCCCAAAGTGAGGACACCTGTCTGTGCAAGGTGAGGGCACGTGTCTGTCCAAGGTGAGGACATCTGCCTATCCAAGGTGAAGACACTGTCTGCCCAAGGTGAGGACACCTGTCTGTCCAAAATGAGGACACCTGTTCATCCAATGTGAGGACACCTGTCCATCCATTGTAAATAATGTAAATCATTGAGGTTAATTATTATTTCTCGTGGAGGTGCATGGCTTTGTGGTGAAGCTATCTGACTCATAATCATACGATTATGGTTTCAATTCTTGGACGAGATGACCATGTCCAGTAATTTCGCTGTCATCAGTTCACTGCAGGGAAAGTTCACCATTTTTTTTTTTTTCAATAAAATAGTTTTTAATTATTAATGGTGAGATACTATGGATATATTTTCTCAGGAAACTTTCCTCACGGTGGACTTTCTTCTCAGTGAATTGATGGCGGTGAACTTTCCCTGCGGTGAATTGATAGTGGTGAACTGTTGTGGAAGGATTCTGACCACCCCCATGTGACTAAAAGCGGATTGACACATTACGATAATGTGGCCTCAAGATCGTGGTTTCAATCCCCAGACTGGGTGGTGCATTGTGTTCTTGGGGAAAAACAACTTCATTTGAAGTTGGCCCAGTCCACTCAGCTGTAAATGAGTCACCATATGAGGGACTGGGGTTTCATTTTGGGGGAAATGTTGTGATCTCAGTCATTTATACTCCATGGAAACCGAGTAACCATGAAAACCGAGTAACCATGGAAACCGAGCAACCAGTCCTAGAGTTTGTAGGACTTAAGACAGTACCTGTTTACAGGTGTGATGATGGTTTCTTAGAGCAAAAAAAGAAAGGTGAAGTTACATTCTTGAGTCATACCAACTTATAAGGGCTGGTTTCCCGGTTTCCATGGGACACCAGTCCATTGCAGGATTTACTCATTTTTACCAGTTGTCTGGACTGGAGCAACGTGAAATGAAGTGTTTTGCTCAAGAACACAACACGTCGCCCAGTCCAGGAATCGAAGCCACAATCTTATGATCATGAGTCCAACACCCTAACCACTGAGCCATGTGCCTCCACAGGGTAGGGATATACTGTATTGAGTCAACCCCTATTAGTATTCATTTCTTCTTACCTATTTTTAACCCTTTTGATACCAACCTGCCTGAGACCGTCCCTGGCTCTGTGGTACAAAGATCTTGTTTTCAAGAGTCCTGAATGAAAATCTTCCATCAGAACTTAGTGTTAATTCATGATCTAAATACCAATTAACAATAACAAAGTTATATTAAGTTCTTCGTTAATTTCAAGTAATGACAGAATATCTCAACAGAAATATGGTAACACGTCAAAGAGGTGAAACAAAGTTGATTCTATTGTGACTGGTATGTTGAGGGTTTCAATTCTGTCCAGTAAGATAGCTAACCCTGTGCAGGTATGGGAATGTTAGCAGAGAGAGAGAGAGAGAGAGAGAGGGATAGAGAGAAAATGAGTGGTCTTATCTAGAGATGATTTAATACTATGACCCTGGGACTGGCTTGTTGTTGATAAGCTGAAGTGAATGCATAGATAAGGAGTTGTAAGTTTAAACCTGCTCTATGTGTTTGAGAGTAATGCACTTTATTCCACATCAGCCCTCTTCACCAAACAGAGAACGACTGGTTCTAAATATCTGGGAATCTTTCCTGAGATTTATCTTTTATCTGCTTAATGCCATGGAATTTGGCACTAAATGTTGGTCCTTAAAATTCTCAGATGTATACTCTGCCATCTCGTATGTCTTTAGTTCAAATCCACTACAAGTACTGGGTGTATGAACAGGATATAGACATACTTAAGGCTACTTCAGTGCACCTACTTGTCACTGATAGATATCAGGTACCAACTGATCTAATGTGTTAGCTAACAGATTATATGTAAATATTAAGTACCAGATAATCTTATCTAACTATAATAGGTACCAAATGATCTAACAGTGTTGAGTATCAGATCATCTGAAAGTTTTGAATCACAGATCATCTATACCATGTACCATGAAGCCAGACTGCATTTCACATAAGTTAACTCTGCTTCAGATCAATTGCATTATGACTCTTCTGGCAATCTTCAAAACCTTATCCAACAATTTCCTCCCCCTAAGGCATCTCCTGCTACTTAAATACTTAGGTATGACACCTTATGTAACATGATTTACTATCTGGGTGGTTATCATGTAACTTACCTCTCCAAATATCTTAATAATCTCAGCAACTATCTCTGATGGGCCGTCAGCTTTCCCTACATTGAAGTCCTTAATCGCTTCATCTACCAAACTGCTGTCAACTTAAACTGCTGTCCTTCTGTAAGGTCAACATGAGTTAGACTCTCTTTATTCTGGGTGTTCTCCATGTCTAACAACTTCTCTAACGTCCGGGTTCTCAATGTTCTTGTTGCATGTCCACTGAATCTTCTCCTTTTCCCTTGCTGAAGATGTTTACACAAACCACTCCTCCTCAGTCCCACTTCTGTTTATCACAGTCCTACAGGCCATTCAAAAGGAGTCTGAAACAAGTTGTCCATGATATCTTCTGTATGCTTGGCTGAGTTTTTAAGGGAACTAGAAGGGAAATTTCAGGCACGGAAACTGGAACTAAAATCAAGAAACCTCAAGGTAAACTTAGCAAAGTTTAAGGTTTTACTATGAAAGAAGACAGGACCATTACAAAGTCTAGTCTTTGTTGCAGTGTAGTGTCTGAATGACCTTGAGTGTTATGCCAGTGAAATGTAAGCTCTTGTTGGGGTTCCTATGATGGACAGGTTGCAGGACAAAGGCCAGACTAATATGGATTACGTCTTCCCAGAGGTAAAAATGGGTTTGCGTAGGGCCATCATCCCTACCTAGAAAAAAGCAGAGATGACAATTCAAAACCAACAAGATCTGGCAGAAGAAAAGGCTACCCATATTTGGCCCAAATATTCCACCTGTTTTACACTCAAATCGGTAAGATTCCCTCTCTTACACTAACCTTACAATGATATTCTAAAAATATACAATAATATTATTAAAATCTTGAAGCTACAAGAATTTAAATGATAATTGAAAACAATGTGAATAAATAAGCATTACATTTGAGAAAATAATCTGAATGCTAAAGGGTTAAGTAAGTAAAAAGGACTAAGCCCTTGTATCTTCAGAGAAATGGTCTTGTTCAGTATGCAGAAAAGGAGAAGTTATAAACTGCATGTGCTGTATTCGTTGTATGCTATGGATACAAAAAGTTTTGTAAATCTTTTGTTCTGTTTGTTTTATTGCAGCTCAAGGGTGAAGCATAGACTAAGGTTGCACCTTCAGCATTTAACATGTTGCTGTACTCTCCCAGTATTCCATCAACTTGACAATTCCATCAGCAAGAAAACGCCTCTTGATTTTTATTGAGGGTCAGTGGAAAGTGTGAGTGACAATGGCTGGTGGTGGTGGTGGTGGTGGGGGGGGAATCCTGTGTTTGCGTTGACAAGAACAATCCAAACAGTCTCTTGTGGGAGAATTTTGAATCGAGGACTATGGACATATTCCAGAAATCCTTGGCAGAATAATGTTGCATCTGCTACATTTGCAAAAAAACAAAGATTGAGCCAAGACAGCAGCTGAAATACTTAAATAGTATTCCACCTCTACTGTACATTTGTACTTAGACCATGTAGTCATCCTAAGATGACTGATGACTTGTTTAGTGAATTTGTTTAAAGTGAAGAAGATTTGTGCTCTGTCAACCTCATAAAATAACAAAATAACAGGTGTGGAACTGCCAACAGCTGAATCTGTCTGTGATGGATGCAAAGGTATGAAACTGCCTTGCATTCTATTTTCCAGTGTCTGTGGATTCTATAGGCTTGCATCAAACAGCTATTTTTGAATATCTGATGAATTCAGTTGTCTGCCAAGTCTACTGTAAAAACGAACTTGTTAGGAAAGAGTAGCTGCCACGAAAGAGGTTGTGTGATAAACATGTCTGAAAAGTTTAAAGATGGGTATTTTTCTATTTGGTCAAGTTCTCATCAGCTTCTTCAAGTGCCACACAAAGAGGAAGGTGGTGGAGGGGGGGATGATAGGTGATGCTTTGTATTGTGTTTGACAAAATATGGAGGAGGGTAGCAAAACTAGTGAGGTTGAGTAGGTCTGTGTATTAGGAATGAAACTAGGAAAGAACACTCGATGCCTTGGGTGTAGAAGATTAACCTAGGATTTTGTGAGGGCGTCCCTTAAAATATTTTCTTGTTTTGTTGATTTTGTTTTTTGGTTTGTAAATTGGTTGATTTCCTTCTTGTATGGTCCGCAGTATCTTAGAACCTTGAGACTATTATTATTATTATTATTATTATTATTTAGTACCTTGGAACCAAGAGATTATTATTATTATTTAAGCAGCGAGCTGGCAGAATTGTTAGCATGCTGGGCAAGATGCTTTGCAGCATTTCATCCGTCCTTAGATTCTGAGTTCAAATTCCGCCAAGGTCGACTTTACCTTTCATCCTTTCAGGGTCGATAAAATAAGGACCAGTTGAGTACTGGGGTTGATCTAATCGACTTAATCCTGTCCCCAAAATTTCAGGCCTCGTGCCTATAGTAGAAAGGATTATTATTATTATTATTATTATTATTATTATTATTATTATTATTATTATTATTATTATTATTATTATTATTATTATTATTATTATTATTATTATTATTATTATTATTATTATTATTATTATTATTATTATTATTATTATTATTATTATTATTATTATTATTATTATTATTATTATTATTATTATTATTATTATTATTATTATTATTATTATTATTATTATTATTATTATTATTATTATTATTATTATTATTATTATTATTATTATTATTATTATTATTATTATTATTATTATTATTATTATTATTATTATTATTATTATTATTATTATTATTATTATTATTATTATTATTATTATTATTATTATTATTATTATTATTATTATTATTATTATTATTATTATTATTATTATTATTATTATTATTATTATTATTATTATTATTATTATTATTATTATTATTATTATTATTATTATTATTATTATTATTATTATTATTATTATTATTATTATTATTATTATTATTATTATTATTATTATTATTATTATTATTATTATTATTATTATTATTATTATTATTATTATTATTATTATTATTATTATTATTATTATTATTATTATTATTATTATTATTATTATTATTATTATTATTATTATTATTATTATTATTATTATTATTATTATTATTATTATTATTATTATTATTATTATTATTATTATTATTATTATTATTATTATTATTATTATTATTATTATTATTATTATTATTATTATTATTATTATTATTATTATTATTATTATTATTATTATTATTATTATTATTATTATTATTATTATTATTATTATTATTATTATTATTATTATTATTATTATTATTATTATTATTATTATTATTATTATTATTATTATTATTATTATTATTATTATTATTATTATTATTATTATTATTATTATTATTATTATTATTATTATTATTATTATTATTATTATTATTATTATTATTATTATTATTATTATTATTATTATTATTATTATTATTATTATTATTATTATTATTATTATTATTATTATTATTATTATTATTATTATTATTATTATTATTATTATTATTATTATTATTATTATTATTATTATTATTATTATTATTATTATTATTATTATTATTATTATTATTATTATTATTATTATTATTATTATTATTATTATTATTATTATTATTATTATTATTATTATTATTATTATTATTATTATTATTATTATTATTATTATTATTATTATTATTATTATTATTATTATTATTATTATTATTATTATTATTATTATTAAGGTGGCAAGCTGGCAGAATTATTAGCATTCCAGGCAAAATGCTTCACCACATTTTGTCCATCCTTAAAGTCTGAGTTCAAATTTTGCTGAGGTCGACTTTGCCGTTCTTCCTTCTGGGGTCAATGAAATAAGTGCTGGTTATGCCCTGGGGTTGATGTAAATTCCAGGCCTTGCACCTACAGCAGAAAAGATTATTATTATTATTATTATTATTATTATTATTATCATTATTATTATTTGGGTGATGAATTGACAAGATCAGTTGAGCATTGGACAAAATACTTTGTATTGTTTGTTCTAGCCCTTTATGGTCTGAGCTCAGATGATGCCAAGATCTACTACTTTCTTTCTTTCTGGGGTCAATAAAATAAAATAGCAGTTAGGTACTGGGGTTGATGTAATTATTAAAACCCCACCTCTTCCATTGCTAGAAGAAACAGTTAGTCATAGTGTCATTGACTCTCATTGTATGAAAGTATCTTTTTCTTTTCTTCTCTCTCAAAGACACAGCTAAAATGTCTGTGAAGTACTTGCCAAAGTGGATTTTAATTCCCTCAGGCTGACCTGCTCTGATACCTAAGGGTGGACGCCAAAAGGTTTGCTTTTATAGACTTTGTACACATTTAAAATTTTCTGACAGATATGCCCGTTGTACAAAGCAAAATATTGCAACAGCAAACAGGGTGAAAAAGCACAGCAAGAAAAATTAAACCACTGTGAACAAAAAGAAGAAAATAATGAACGCTTTAATGAATCGAAGAAAAAATATTTTGAAAAAATCTAAAAAATAATAATTTTAAAGACGGTGATCACAATGACAGCAACTGCAACAATAACACACAGACAGACAAATAGTTGAAATTATTCGTATAGAAGTTGTGTTAAAGCTAATTTTGTTTCCCTTCTAACATAACAGATCATAATCATGAGGTAGTGAGTTCAATTCCTGGACTGGGCTGCGTGTTGTGTTCTTGAGCAAGACTCTTTATTTCACATTGTTCCGGTTCACTCAGCTGTAGAAATGAGTTTCGACATCACTGGTGCCAAGCTGTATCAGCCCCTTTGCCTTTTGTCTTGGATAACATCAGTGGCCTGTAGAGGGGAGGCTGATGTGCATGGGCGACTGCTGGTCTTCCATAAACAACCTTGCCTGGACTTGTGCCTCATAGGGGAACTTTCTAGGTGC
Organism: Octopus bimaculoides; assembly: GCF_046866305.1. Taxonomy (NCBI): domain Eukaryota; kingdom Metazoa; phylum Mollusca; class Cephalopoda; order Octopoda; family Octopodidae; genus Octopus; species Octopus bimaculoides. Next base: position 49,103,563 of record NC_142945.1, on the reverse strand, counting down.
AATCCCATGGTCATTTATGCCCGAAAGAGGCCTTTTTTTACACTTTTTTAATGTAACAGAATTTTTAGATTAAACACATCAACATCATTTGACATTCACGTTCCTTGCTGGCATCGGTTGGATGGTTTGACAGGATCTGATGGGTCTAAGGACTGCATCATACTCCAGCTTCTAAAGTTTTTAATGCTGAATGCTTTACCTAATGCCAACTGCTTTACAGCATGTACTGGGTGCTTTTTCTGTGCCACCTTCACCGTTGAGATCACTATACAGCTCATAAAACTATGAGACCCAAGGTGAGCAAGAGGGTTGGTTTTAAGCTAGGAGAATTAGAGGTTAAAATATGAGAGATATGTGAGGGAGAGAGAAGAGCAGGTTCTTGTAGAGGGGCTGTATGGTTTCTCACATTTAGAAGAGAAGGAGTGAATGGTAAGTAAGAGTTACAAAGAGACAAACAATGGAAATGAGGTGTGCAGGTGGCTCCCCAAGGCATGAATTGAATAAGTTGGTTGATGGCTAGAGATTGCATGGTTGTATGGGGAGTAGGAGACGAAAATTAGTTGAGAGAATTTTGTAAAAAACAGTGTTTCTTTACAACAAGATCTAATCCAAGATGGAGAGCAAAATAGACTAATTGGATGCTTCCGGTTCAGGGTGGTGCAATCAACGACCAGACAGTCACAGCCGTCTTTACCTGATCTTCTTGTTAGGTCTTCATAAAAGTACTCATTTGTTCTGTTGCTGTCGTTTCACTTTTAGAACCATTCCTAGGGTTAAACAAAAAAAATAATAGCTATAACAGTGCATGACAAACCTTTCCGCAGTGTTCTTCACTTAACACAAACAGCCACAAAGAACTTTTCCCAAATACAAAAATAACTCAAAAACATTTTATTGTTTCCTGCCCCACTCTCTTCCTGTCTTATATCTCTCTCTCTCTCTCTTGTTCCGTGCCATCTTTGTTTTATCATTGTTGTTGTTGTTGTGGCAGTACATACTATCTGTTAGCAGTAAACATTAATCAGTCACAATCCTACCGCCCTGGGGCCACATTATAAATAGTAAAACTACAAACTATTTATAACCCGTTGATTTATTGATAATATAATCCACAGCTATCATGTCAGCACTGATTATTGGATTCAGTGAACTGTGTGTGTATGTGTGTGTGTGTATATTCATGCACATGTTTGTGTGTGCCTGTATCTGTGTATGTGTAATTACATCTTTGTGTGTGTGTGTGTATGTGATGTATGTGTAGGTACATGTACATGTATACACTTTCATGTTTGCATATGCCTATATCTATAAGTGAGAAAGCGATTTGTGTGTGTGTGTGTGAGTGTGTGTATACATACATATATATACACACATGTATTTATATATATATATTTATATGTATATATATATGTGTGTGTATATATATATATATATATATATATATATATATATATATATATATATATAAATATATATACACACATTTTGTAGATGTGTATGTGTTGGTATAGATATGTGCATGTGTGTGTATGTGTTTGTACTGTGAAATACTTGTTGCTCGTTTATCAATATTTCACTTTATGTTGATTCAGGACTGTTTAGTTCTCCTTGGAATTTTATTTACTGTTTCCATTGATCTTGGAAAGTACTTAGTTTTCCATAATTTGATCTGTTCTGTAGCAGAATTGACCCGTGGCGCCACCGCATTGCGCTGATTGCCAATCTTCTGATCCTAGTGGCAGATATAATTTGGTTTTTATCATTTGTCTTCTACTTGTTTCCATCATTGGACTGGGGCCATGCTTTGGAACCACCTCGAAGAGTTTAGTTAAGCAAATTAACCCCAGTGCAGATTTTTTTGTGCTTAAGTTTGGTACTTGTTCTGTTGATCCCTTCTGCCAAGCTGCTAAGTTATGGATATATAAACCAACCAGCACTTGTCATCAAGCAGTGGAAAAGCACAAACATAATCACACACTCACACACATGTATATATGTACAATGGGCTTCGTTCAGTTTCTGTCTATCAAATCCATAAATCCACTCACATGACCTTGGTCGGCCTGACGCTATAGTAGAAGACACTTGCCCAAGGTACCACACAGTGGGACTGAACCCGGAACCATGTGGTTGGTAAGCAAGGTACTTACCACACAGCACACACAAAAATACATATATAAACATAAAATAGGTATACCCATATACTGTGACACACACACACACGCAGAGTTGAATATATTATATATGCATAATTACAAATGTATATATATAATATTATGTTTGTAATTTGTATTGAATGAAACAATTGTAGGCAATGTTAATTAATTAATAAATAAATTAACCTATATCCATTAAATATCTCTTCTTAACAATATAATATATTAAACTAGTGTAATTTAGATGGAACCATCCCTATTAGAGGTTTATATATCCTCGTAGTGACTATATATGTTTCGGCAAATCAAAATTAAGAGCAAAAAGAGGAAAGACAACAAAAGTCAAAAGGATGTACGCAATAAGTATATTAGATTGATGCTCAGAGAAATTTTGAGATGGAAAAAAGAAGGAGTGGGTTTGATGTTTTGAGCATGGCTCTTTGTCAGAAAAAGGAAAGAGGAAAATAGTCCGGAAAGAAGGAAAATGACCGTGCAAGAAAAGCACATGTGTCATTACATGGCAGAAAAAGATATATTTGAAAATCCTACACGACTAGGTGAAAAGCGCTTTATTTAATATGTGACATTAATAAAAATCTGTAAATGTACAAACATCCAGATTTCTGAGTACCTTAATTTTTTTCTATATAATTTCTGTACATCACCTCCAAACCTTCCAATATATATATAATCTACACGACTAGGTGAAAAGCACTTCATTTAATATGTGACATTAATAAAAATCTGTAAATGTACAAACATCCAGGTTTCTGAGTACCTTAATTAAAATTTTTTTCTATATATATATATATATATGATTTTTTTTTATTACCCACAAGGGGCCAACTATATATATATAGGAATGGCTGTGTGGTAAGTAGCTTGCTTACCAACCACATGGGTCCGGGTTCAGTCCCACTGTGTGGCACCTTGGGCAAGTGTCTTCTACTATAGCCTCGCACCAGCCAAAGCCTTGTGAGTGAATTTGGTAGACGGAAACTGAAAGAAGCCCGTCGTATATATGCATATATATATATATATATATATGTATGTAATTGTGTGTGTATGTTTGTGTGTCTGTATTTGTCCCCCTTGCATTGCTTGACAACCGATGCTGGTGTGTTTATGTCCCCGTAACTTAGCGGTTCGGCAAAAAGAGACCGATAAAATAAGTACTAGGCTTACAAAGAATAAGTCCTGGGGTCAATTTGCTCGACTAAAGGCGGTGCTCCAGCATGGCCACAGTCAAATGACTGAAACAAGTAAAAGAGTAAAAGAGAGAGTAAAGAGTATATATATATATATATATATATATATATATATATATATATATATATATATATATATAGAGAGACAGAGAGAGAGAGAGAGAGAGAGAGAGAGAGAGAGAGATAGAGAGATAGACAGACCGACTGAGATCTCTGGAGATATGCTGTGACTGAGAAGACCCGGCAAATAAAGTGAGTTCACAGCTGTAACCTACACCAGTGTCGCATAACCAGCCCACTCAAAAGTACCTTGGATCATAGGGCGACATGCCGTGCTTGAGGAGACCTATTGAGTCAAGTACATCAAAACCAAAATTAAATAGAAATTGCAGTTGTGATGCGTGTGTCGGTGGCACGTAAAAAGCACCATCCGAATGTGTCTGATGCCAGCGCCGCCTTGACTGGCTTCTGTGCTGGTGGTTCATAAAAAGCACCAACCGATCGTGGTCGTTGCGAGTCCAATCTGGCCCCTGTGCCGGTGGCATGTAAAAAGCACCCACTTCACTTTCGGAGTGGTTGGCGTTAGGAAGGGCATCCAGCTGTAGAAACTTTGCCAGATCAGACTGGAGCATGGTCCAGCCTTCTGGCTTCCCAGGCACCAGTCGAACCGTCCAACCCATGCCAGCATGGAAAATGGACATTAAACAATGATGATGATGATGATGATGATAGAGATAGATACACACACACACACACACACACACACGTGCACTTATAAGCACATTGATTAATTATAGAAAAGTATGATATTACGATAATCTTTGACTAATTTTGAATCTTTTTCTCTCTGTAAATTCAGTTATATAACTGAGACATATTTCTTCATGAAGAGAGAGAGGGGGAGAGAGAGAGAGAGAGAGAGAGGAAAGAGGGTAATCAGATGGGGTGAGTTTAATCCATGCATCAGTTAATCGGTTAATCTGTGATTAATCCAGTACTAATCGCCGAAGTAAAGTAATCACCAGAATTGATTAAGAACTTTTACTGATTGAAAATAAGCTTACAACTACTCAACTAAGGAGTGACCTCATGTGTCCCCTTCAGGTATATAATAGTGCGTACATTGATATTATATAAATCATGGTTGCCCTTGCATACAAGCTTGTCCCCTGAATCCTTTTCCGACTGAGCAGTCCTAATCTTGTGGGCGTGTGGGTTCTGGTGTCACATAAAATGCACCGATGCCTGTGCCATGCAAAAGCATCTGTGCCATTGCTATGTAAAAGCATCCAGTACATTCTGTAGAGTGGTTGGTATTAATTAGGAAGGGTATCCAGCTGTAGAAACCATTCCAAAACAGATATGGAACCCCAGGCAGTGCTTCATCTGTAGAAATGAGTTGCGACATCACTGGTGCCAAGCTGTATCAGCCTTGGCCTTTCCCTTGGATAACATCCATGGCGTGGAGCGGGAAGGCTGATATGCAAGGGCGACTGGCAATCTTCCATAAAAACCTTTCCTGGACTTGTCCCTTGGAGGGGAACTTTCTAAGTGCAATCCCATGGTTATTCATGGTTACCCTTTTTTTAATCCATGCTAGTATTGAGTACTTTTCTCCCATTTGTTAATATCAATAGATTCAAGCCTCCGGCTATTGGGAGTCAGTAGAATATATTAAACAAGAAAGGACTACTAATTTGAAGAATTATCACTATATACACAATTGCCTATATGCTAAATAATGTCGGCACACTACCAAAATATTTCTATGCCAAACAGCATAGAAAATGTATAATCCAATGATTAACAGTTTCCGAGGAAGCAAGCTGGCAGAATTGTTAGCACGCTGGACAAAAGGCTTTGCGGCATTTCGTCCATCTTTATGTTCTGAGTTCAAATTCTGCTGGAGTTGACTTTGCCTGCCTTTCACCCTTTCCAGGGTCGATAAGATGAATATCAGTTAAACACTGGGCTTGATCTATTTGACTTAGCCCCTACCCCGGACCCCCAAACCTGCTGGCTTTGAGTTGAAATTTGAAACCATTGATTAGCAGTTTTCAGAATGTGTTACGAGAGTATTTGTTACCTTTTAAAAACTCTAGATATCTATATGTACAGGATGAAAAGACTAAATATATACACTGGTAATAGTCTTCCCTGTACAAGATCTCGCACACATATAAGGTCACGTACGAGATCACATTCACATATAAACAGCAATGCAAGAAGAAAAAAATTCTGAGCGACACAGTTAAAAATAGAAGATGACATAGAGTGCTTCGAATTATGTGGATCTTGTTTTTTTTTAGTTAAGGACCACCAAGGATAACGTTATAGGGACCCTTAAATTGACCCCATAAAAAGGGAATTAGGTATCATTAGTGAAAACTAACTTGACCCTACAAATAAGTATCAGGTTTGTCATCAACCTAAAACAATAGAATTGCAGTAAAACCAGTATTATTAATCCTTTCTACTATAAGCACAAGGCCTGAAATTTTGAAGGATCGGGGAGGTCAATCACGTCGACCCCAGTACTTGACTGGTACTTAATTTATTGACCCTGAAAGGATGAAAGACGAAGTCCACCTCGACAAAATTTGAACTCAGAATGTTAAGACAAAACCTCTATTAATAATTCTTTCTATTATAGGTACAGGGCCTGAAATTTTGAGGGAGGGGCTAAGTTGACCACATCGACCCCAGTGCTTGACAGGTCCTTAATCTATCAACCCCAATAGGATGGAAAGCAAAGTCGACTTTGGCAGAATTTGAACTCAGAACATAGAAACAAAACCACTGTTAATAATAGGGTGTATTTTATCATGGCACCAGTACCGGAGAGGTTGCATTACTGCAGCAAGACTAAGGAGTTTTCTCAACCATTCGTTCATCAACTTATGTTGTCTCTGCTCACTCCCTGTCCCATGTTGTCTCCACTTGTTTACCAACCTATGTTGTTTCCTTTCGTTCATCAATCTATGTTATCTTTGTTGTTGCATCCTCTACTCTACAAAGTGTACTGGGTACATCTTATCATAGGCACAAAAAAGTGGTGTGTGCATATTATATATTATATATTGTTGGGGCAAGTGAAATTGAAATCGTAATTGAACCATACTCGATGACTGGCACCTGCACCAGTGGAGCACTAACAGCACTGTCCGAGCATGTTCATTGCCAGAGCAGCTGTCTGGCTTCCATGCTAGTGGCCCGTAAATAGCACCATTTGAGCGTAATCGTTACCAGCGTCACCTTCTAGCACTTGTGCTGGTGGCACGTTAGAAAATCATTCGAGCAAGGTCGTTGGCAGTGCCGCTGGACTGGCTCCCATGCAGGTGGCATGTAAAAAACAGCTTTTGAGCGTGGCTGTTGCCAGTACCGTATGACTGGCACGTAAAAGCACCCACTACACTCTTGGAGTGGTTGGCGTTAGGAAGGGCATCCAGCTGTAGAAACTCTGCCAGATCAGATTGGAGCCTGGTGCAGCCAGCTGGCTTGCCAGTCCTCAGTCAAATCATTCAACCCATGCTAGCATGGAAAGCAGACGTTAAACGAAGACAATGATGATGATGATGATGATGATGATGATGATGATGATAAGAGTGTAGGGGTTTGTTTATACATACTAGTGGCAGTAGTAGTAGTAGTAGTAGTAGTAGTAGTAGTAGTAGTAGTAGTAGTAGTAGTAGTAGCAGCAGCAGCTATTACCCAATACTAGCGGCAAATGTGCTCAAATGAAGCTGTAACATTAGTTCTGTTGCAGTGCACCTCCCTTCTTCATTTCTTTAATTGTTTCCACTAATTGTGTAATAATATTATTTTGATGTGTACTAAATACCAATCATATTTGCATTTGGGTTAGGGTGGGTGAGTGCCAGAAGTGGGCTAATCATTTAAATGAATTTCTGTGAGTAATCTATATGACACAAATAAATAGAAAATTGATTGGCTGTTACTCATGTATGTATGGTGGCTGTGTGTGTGGGTGTGTGTGTGTGGGTGGATAGGTGGGAGGGGGTGGTGCAGGGAGGAGAGTTTCTTTATCAGTTAGGATTTCAGATTAACAAACCTTAACTGCCAGTTAGCAATGAGGGAATTTCCATTTGTGCCTTTCCCTGTTTATGAAATCTAGGTTTGGCCTAAAACGTAATGAAAATAACAAACAGTACATTCCTGAACCCCTCATTCATTTCCATTGCAAAAACCACAAGAAATCTTTGGGTTTGATGTAATCATAACCAGTTTCTCAAAGTTATTGATGCAAACTGAATCAATTGACAGGGAGGACTCAGAATTTTAAGAAGAGATTCAAAAAAGGAATCTGTGGCATTGATGCCATTCCTGAATATAACTGCTGGGCAAATAAACAAACTGGTTCCAAATTGGATTTGAAGCTATGTCTGGCCTCCTTTGTCATTTTGTCTATCTATAAAGGAAATCAACTGTTAACCATGCGTATATACATACATACATACATACATATGTACGTACTTGCATGCATACAGACATACATATATACATACATGCATACATACATATATACATGCATACATACATGCAGACATATGTACATATGTAAGTACATGCATACATGCATATATACATACATATATATACATACATGCATACATACATACATATATGCATGCATAGATACATACATATGTATGCATGCATGTACCTTCGTACATACATACATACATACATACATTCATACATACATATATACATGCATATATACATACATGCTTATATACATACATGCATACATATATACATACATACATACATATATACTTGCATACATACATACACATACATGTGTGCACACACATACACACATATGTATAGGCACAGGCATGGCTATGTCGTACGAAGCTTGCTTCCCAACCACATGGTTCCGGGTTCAGTCCCACTGTGTGACACCTTGTGCATGTGTCTTCTCTTATAGCCTTGGATCAATCAATCAAATCCTTGTGAATAGATTTGGTAGATGGAAACTGAAAGTTCGACCCCTCATTGTATGTGCATCCTTGAGTCTGTGTTTGTCCCCAACCACCACTTGAGAACTTGTGTTGGTGTGTTGCTTATGTCCCTGTAACTTAGCTCTTCAGCAAAAGAGATCGATAAAGTAAGTACCAGGCTTGAAAACAATTCATACTGGGGTCGATACATTGAACTAAAATTCTAAGACATTCCCCCAGGATGGCCACAATCAAATGAACAAAACAAGTAAAAGATGAAAGAGAGAGGATATATGTTTTTTTAGAACAACTGCTACTGATAAAACTCACTATGTCTGTCAGAAGCCATTCCAAGCCCCGTATTATTGCCGACACCCCTTCAGTGTTATTTGCATGGATCTTTTTTCTAACAGATACTTGTTTCTATCAGCAGTTGGTAACACACTTACGACATAGATCTACTTTCTAATTTTAAATTCTGTTGTAAATAGGTTAACTGTTTATCGAGTCTAAAGTTGCAGCCTTTCTCTGCATATAATAAACATGGGATATGATATGCAAGTATTTTAATTGCAAATCCTTTCTGTTAACGTGTATACATGTGTGTGTGTGTGAATGATTACAGAAAAAAGAGATATCGAGGTTTAGTATATTCCAACTTTCAAGAAATAAGAATACATGATGGCATTATTATTATTATTATTATTATTATTATTATTATTATTATTGTTGTTATTATTAAGAAGGCAGCGAGCTGGCAGATTCATTAGCACACTGGGGGAAAATGGTTAATGTCCAGCTTCACGTCCTGAGTTCAAATTCTGCTGAGGTCAACTTTGCTTTTCATCCTTTCGGGGTTGATAAAATAAATACCAGTCGAGTACTGGGGTCTATGTAATCGGCTTACTTCCCTCCCCCAGAATTACTGGCCTTGCGACAAAATTGAAAGCCATTAGCAACAGCAACAGAAGCAATTTTGGGTTCAGAAATCTCTCACTCTTGGGCTGTTTCATAATGCTTTAATTTTATGCAAGTTTCTTAGTCAAACCGTCCAACCCATGCCTGCATGGAAGGCGGATTTTAAACGATTATGATGATGATGTACCTTGAGGATATGCTGCGGCACATCTTCATCATCGTCTTCTCTTTCTCTTTTGCTCTCCTCTCTCTTTTCCCATCGGAGTAGCCATGTGTCTGCTCTGCAACAAGACACCTGTTCCTGTCCATCTGTCATGCTTTAACCTCTCGTCGTCTGACATAAAGCCACCTTCCTTGAAGGCGGCGAATTGGCAGAATCGTTAGCACGCCGGGTGAAATGCTTAGCGCTATTTCGTCTGCCGTTAAGTTCTGAGTTCAAATTCCACCGAGGTCGACTTTGCCTTTCATCCTTTCGGGGTCGATGTAATCGACTTAATCCCTTTGTCTGTCCTTGTTTGTCCCCTCTATGCTTAACCTCTTGTGGGCAATAAAGAAATAAAAAATAAAGCCACCTTCCATATTACCATACTCTCTCAGTTGTGGGGTTTGTCTTGCGAGTTACTTGGGGACCTTGTTAGTGCCACGGGAAAAGTGCACAATACATTTTGTAAAGCGGTTGGCATTAGGAAGCATGGAAAATGGTCGCTAAATGGTGGTGGTGATGATGATGATGATAATGATGATGATGGTCATGATGATGATAGTGATGGTGACTCGTGATTTTACTTGGGCCCATGGCGGCAGTGTGTAAAGGTGAGAAAGAACTAAATTTGTGGCTGTGTACATTTGAAGTCTTGTTTGAAAATGATCATACAGGATATGCAATATATAAATCAATGGACATGATAAGCAGGATTATCTACTCTATCCAGGTGGGATTAACTACTGACTTTGTATACTTGTGTAGTTGCTATGGTTACACTTGAGGTCAGCTAACGCGATAGTATTATTGTTCTGCTTGTTGTTGTGATAGAAAATATTTTCTCTAATTGTCAAGGGTTTATCATTAAATGCTGTTGTCCTTAGGTCAGGTTTCATAGCGTTGAGTAAATAAGAAATATGCTGTTGCTTAGAAAAATTACACCTTTATTTCAATAACATTTCCTCGTAGGCGCAGGAGTGGTTGTGTGGTAAGTAGCTTGCTTATCAACCACATGGTTCCGGGTTCAGTCCCACTGTGTGGCACCTTGGGTAAGTGTCTTCTACTGTAGCCTCGGGCCGACCAAAGCCTCACAAGTGGATTTGGTAGACGGAAACTGAAAGAAGCTCGTCATATATATATATGTATATATTTGTGTGTGTGTCTGTATTTGTACCTCTGCTTTTGCTCAACAACCGATGTTGGTGTGTTTATGTCCCAGTAATTTAGTGGTTCAGCGAAAAAGGCCGATAGAATAAGTACCAGGCTTACAAAGAATAAGTTCTGGGGTCGATTAGTTCGACTAAAGGCCGTGCTCCAGCATGGCTGCAGTCAAATGATTGAAGCAAGTAAAAGCATAAAAGAATATATTTATATAAAACTTTCTCGTTAATACAGATTCAGTGTGTGTTGTGTTCCGTTTCTTGATAAATGAAAAAATGTATAAACTAACAACGTATTCATTACATCATTTGTTTATACTTTGATATATATATATATATATATATATATATATATATATATATATATATGTATATATGTATGTATATATCTATGTATGTATGTATTATAAGTATGTATGTATATATTATATGTATGTATGTATTATAAGTATGTATGTATATATTATATATATGTATGTATATATTATGTATGTATGTATGTATATATATGTATGTATGTATATGCATGTATATATATATATGCATGTATATATATATATGTATGTATATATTATATGTATGTATATATTATATATATGTATGTATCTATATGTATGTATGTATATGCATGTATATATATATCTGTATGTATATATTATTATGTATGTATATATATGTATGTATATATGTATGTATGTATGTATGTATGTATGTATATATATGTATGTATATATATGTATATATATATATATATATGTATGTATATATATATATATATATATATATATATATATATAATGTACACATGGCAATTTGCTGTACTCAAGAACACCTTTCTGTCACAGCAGCAATGTTGAGGCCACTCACCCTCGCAAACGGGATTGGCCTGCAGACATCGGGTTGCTGATGCCATGTGAAAAGCAGTTGGGCCCGTGATCATGTGAAGGCGCTCATGCAGTGCCATGTTAAAAGCATCCAGCACACACTGTGAAGTGGTTGGCATGTTAGGAACGGCATCCAGCCATAGAACCCAAACCAACCCAGACTGGAACCTGGTGCAGCCCTTGTCAAACCATCCAACCTATGCCAGCTGATATGATGTACACACATATATAAATAGAGAGAAATGGGGGATTTACCTGTTCCGGAGATTTCTGTGCTTATTTATAGTATAAATTTAAATGCTTGCTCTCACTCTCACTCACACAACGATGATGATGATTATGGTGATGTCTTTTATCTTTTACTTGTTTCAGTCATTGGGATGCCTCCCATTCTGGGGCACCACCTTGACGAATTTTAGTTAAAATCTGGTACTTATTCTATCGGTCTCTTTTACCGAGCTGCTAAGTTTTGAAGACATAAACAAACCAACAATAGTTGCCTAGCCATGGTGCGGGACAAACACAGACACGAAGACACACACATAGATATGTGCATAATATAAGACAGGCTTCTTTCAGTTTCCATCTACCTTTATTCACTCGCAAGGCTTTGGTCGGTCTGAGATGACACTGGCCTAATGTACCATGCAGCGGGACTGAACCCAGAACCTTGTAGTTGGGAAACAAACTTCTTACCACACAGCCACTCATGTGTGTGTGTGTGTGTGTGTGTGTGTGTGTGTGTGTGTGTGTGTGTGTGTTTGTGTGTGTTTTGTATCTTCTTGTCTTGACATCATGTGGTTGTTGTAAATGAATGTCTGACCATGAGGGAATAATTGCTTTGCTTGGAGAAGAGTGAGGGATGGCGACGAGAAAGGCATCCAGCCATAGAAAGTCTTTCTCGATAAACTCCTTCCGATCCATGCAGGCATGGAAATGCGGACGTTAAAACAGTAACAATGACAATGCTGATGATGATGATGATGGTGGTGGTGGTGGTGGTGGTGACAGTGGTGATGACAGTGACAGTGGTGTTGGTGGTGGTTGTAGTGGTGGTAGTGATGGCAGTGACAGTGGTGGTGGTGGTGGTAGTAATGGCAGTGGTAGTGGTGGTGACGATGGTGGTTGTTGTGGTGACAATGGTGGTGGTGATGGTTGTGTCGATGGTGGTGGTGGTGGCCCGCTGTATTCTTACAATCCTCAAGTAACATCTGTTAAAAGTTTCATTGCTTGAAAAGAGAGGTGTGGGGGGGGAGGGCGGGGAGAGCCAGAAAGAAAGAAAAAGAGAGAGAGAGAGAGGGAGGGAGGGAGAGCAAGTGTTTAAATTTATACTATAAATAGATGCAGAAATCTCCAGAACTAGTGAGACCCCTCTTTCGATCCTCTCTTCTCTATTTATGTAATGTGTATCCCATCAGCTCTCTCGTCCTTTTTCTTTTACTTTTTCTCTCACTCACTCTTCCACTTTCTCTCTTCCTCCCCCTCTCTTTGTCTCCTTCTCCCCCTACACACACTCTCTCTCTCTCTCTCTTTCCCTCTCTCTCTCTCTCTTTCCCTCTCTCTCTCTCTCTTTCCCTCTCTCTCTCTCTCTTTCCCTCTCTCTCTCTCTCTTTCCCTCTCTCTCTCTCTCTCTCTCTCTTTCCCTCTCTCTCTAACTGTTCCTCTTTTTTCTGTGCGTCAACCTTCCATGTCTTTCCTTCTCCGCCCACCCCCTACACTGACGCTTCCACCGTCTTCATGAAAATAACTGAAATCAAATATTATAACAAATTCCACAAAAAAAAAACTAAGTCAAACAACAACAACAACAATTACTACTACTACTACTACTACTACTACTACTACTACTACTACTACTAGGCTTACACATTCACTCTCTTTATGCAGATCATTCTGTTGTTGCATTTTCACAACTCACCCCCCACCCCACCCGTTTCTCGTCAACTGTCATCACATCATGTATGTGTGTGTTTGTGTGGTAGTATGGCGATGGTGGCGGTGTGATGTGGTGGTTGGTGTGGTCTACTGCAGACATTAATGGTCAACCCTAATTCAATGGAATATACTTACACATATACAGATATCCACATACGGGTACATAGATGCATACATTTATACATGTGTATATACATACATACATACAAATACATGCATACACACACATACACAGTCAGGTGCATATATGTGT
>NC_142945.1:49057380-49084880 GCF_046866305.1 Octopus bimaculoides | reverse complement strand
TTTAGTCAGCTCTGCTCAAGTTCACCTTGGCAACAATTTTGCTCACAGATCTTATATTGGCCTAACTGAAAATTCTAACTTGAAAGAAGACATGATACATCACCACCACCACCATCACCACCGTCATCATCATCACGTCATCATCATCATTGTTATCAACATCATCATCAATGTCCATTTTCCATGCCAGCATAGTTTGGATGCCTTGTGAGCTGCAGGCCTCTGCTAATCTCCAGTGTTAGCTGTGATGATGTGATTGTTTCTTTTGGTCAGACTTACTCTTTTACTCTTTTTACTCTTTTACTTGTTTCAGTCATTTGACTGTGGCCATGCTGGAGCACCACCTTTAGTCGAGAAAATCGACCCCAGGACTTATTCTTTGTAAGCCATTTCTAGTATTCTGCAACAACATATCTAGCCACAAGGAGACACTACTTTTCTAGGAAACAGGTGAAGGTTGGCAACAGGAAGGGCATCTGGTCATAGAAAATCTACCTCAATAAACTCCATCTGACCCATGCAAGTGGAAAAGGGGATCTTAAAATGATGATATTCATGATGATGATCTTGTTTGACAAGCATTTAACTTTGTTGCTTGTAACCCTTACATTGTAATTTTCATTAGAATCTATACTGCCAGGTTTCTGTAAATGAGGAAACAGCAATCCTATTCCAAGATGATGAACATCTGAACAAGCAGTCTGAGGTGCATGCTTTCTGCAGACACTGTAAGAAGTCCCTACTTCATATAACCTTGTACCTCTAAATGTTTAACTGCCGCTGTCATATGACAATAACAGTCTCTGGAAATTGGAGCTTCTTTATCCTTTGCAAGTTGCAGTCTCTGCTCTGTATTCTTACTATTTTTCACACACACACACACGCACACGTTTTATAACACATTTTATCCTATATATTATATTGCTATGTCCAACCTATCTTTTCTGCAATATATTTACTATATTACTGACCAAATGTGTTTTTTTGTTAGTATTTTTCAAACAACAAACAATAGTTACCATCGTAAGCCAACAAATATTCCCGTTCTTATTTTTCATTAACCGACCAACACTTCCTGTTGCTAATCAACTCTTTCAACTTCCTCTTTAATAAACTTCTATGCTCTGTATTAAACAATAATCCAAAACTGAGTGACGAGGAAAACTCTGAGTAACAGTTTACAGCTTTCAGTAAATGATCTCACCATTTATAATATTGAACACTCATCTTTCTTCCTATTTTTACACAGTATATATGTCTGTCTATCGGTCTGTCTGTCTGTCACTTAAATATGTCTGTGTGTCCCAGTTCTCAGATATTGATATTCACTAACCATCATCAGTATTATAGTCTCCTGCATATAAACACTAACAGTGCAGAATCTGTCTTGGTCTCCTCCCCCCACCCTCAGCCACTCTCACACTCTCTCTCTCTCTCTCTCTCACAGTACTACACAATCAGCTATAAACTACTAAACTAGTCATATGATGATACGGCTACTACTATTACTACTACTACAACTACTACTATATGGTCAGCCAGTTCACTGGCTTACATACACACACACACACACACACTGTCTTTATCTCTTACTGGTTAGTCATTGACTGTGGCCATGCTGGAGCACTGCTCCATATGATATAGTATTATTTAATTGGTTTTGGTACGGTAAAAAGCAAAACAGACTTTGGGTCAGATATCAGTCTTGGTCTCATTCCTAAGGTATTTTTCGATGTTATTATTATTATTATTATTATTATTATTATTATTATTATTATTATTATTATTGTTATTGTTGTTGTTATTATTACTCAGGTCACTGCCTGGAATCGAACTTTGAATCTTGGGGTTAGTAACTTGTGCTCTTGACCACTATGCCATATGGCGTAGTGCTTAAAAGCGCGGGCATATGGCATTGTGATTAAGTGGTTAGCATTAGGAAGGGCATCCAGCTGTAGGAACTGTGCTTAAACAGACATTGAACCTAGCAGAGCTAGTTTGTCTGTTCTTGTCAAACTGTCCAACCCATGCCAGCATGGACAAAGGCACACTAAATGACAATGATGATGATGATGACGGTGAAGTGTAGAACATTAATGCATTAGACAAAACGTCTTACACTATTTGTTTCAGTTATTTACAACTTGGGTTCTAATCCCACCATTGACAACTTTGCTTTTTGTCTCTCCAAGGTCAGTGAAATACAAGTCAAAAAGTGGGTTGGTTTAATTGACAACTTCCCACCACACAGTTTCCGCTCTTGTGCCTAACAAATTATTATTACTAATAATTTTTGGTGCAAGAAAAAAGCCACATACTTAGAGGGAGTGTTTTATCATAATGTTGACCCCTGCCCACCCCCTCTACTTCGCTTGTTCTTTATTTTATCAACCACAAAGAAAAATTTAAGGCAATGTTGACCTTGGTGGAATGTAAAAAGTTCAGAACAAATCCTGCAGAGTATTTTGTTTAATGCTCTGACAATTCTGCCAATCCACTGCCCAAATAATAATAATAATATTAATAATAATAATCCTTTCTGCTGGAAACACAAGGCCTCAAATTTGGGGGAAGGGATTAAGTCGATTACATCGACCCCAATACGTAAATTGGTACTTAGCTAATTGATCCCAAAAGGATGAAAGGCAAAGTCGACCCCGGCAGAATTTTAATAATAATAATAATAATAATAATAATAAATGTTCTGATGCAGTACCAGGCAGTGGCTCTCATGGCTTCTGATCTTAACTGATTGGAAGTGTTATCATGTACTTTGTTTTGTCTTGGTATAAAAGATGGGCTACAGCAAATATTCTGCTTAATACCACAGATTTGCTTGTCAGTTGTTTGACCTTAACCAGTTGAGCATGTCCCTTGGTGGCTGACGATATGTGCATCTCTGGTCATGAGCAGAAATTTTGGGACCATGATAGCCATGTGTCAAGAGGAATTCTTGGGGGTTTGAATAATTCACCTCTGGAAACATGGGTATTTCATTCATCATCCTTAAACAACCCTTATTCAGGGACCTTTTGATTGGGTTGAACTACTTGACCTGAAGAAAATTCTAAATGGGCTCCATCGGCAAGGTCATACACTGTTTATCTTGATAAGAGATCACCATGTCATGCACATATGGTTGTGATGCATGTGCCTGGTGTACCCTCAATCAAACGGGTAATCATGATGGATATATTGGGCTTCATATATTTGTACCTCTGTGTCACTTTGATGGCATGCAAGTCTCTCTCACACAATAATAATAATAATAATGGTTTCAAATTTTGGCACAAGGCCAACAATTTCTGGGGAAGGGGTAAGTCAATTACATTGACCCCAGTACTCAGCTGGTACTTATTTTATCGATTCCGAAAGCATGAAGTACAAAATCAAACTGCACTGAGATCAGATGTCTGAAAGGCAAAGTCAACCAAGGACTACTTTGAGCTCCAATGTCTGCGTTTACACATGGTTCCTGTGACAGGAGGCCCTTAATGGATGCCCTTATCACATGAAGGAGAGAAATGATGTTGCCAGAAAATTGTTGAAAGCCTCTGAGAAAGCAAGACATTGCATCTGATCCCAGAGAGAACAAATGATGCAGCAAGATCAAGCAGCGAGGATGGTGGAAACATCTGGCCCAGAGTCACAACATCTGGCCCAGAGTCACATCTGGCCCAGTGTCACAACATCTGGCCCAGAGTCACAACATCTGGCCCAGAGTCACAACATCTGGCCCAGAGTCACAACATCTGGCCCAGAGTCACAACATCTGGCCCAGAGTCACAACATCTGGCCCAGAGTCACAACATCTGGCCCAAAGTCACAACATCTGGCTCAGAGTCACAACAACTGACTCGACAAAGCGTGTGCTGTTGTGTGGGAGTCTAGTCGCCTACATCGGTGAGTGGCCCCGAGTAGCTCTGGTCAAAGGGTCTGAAACACCTGTAGGTCTGCTTCATCATCTGATGAAGCATCGACCCCTACACTTTTGAGATGGAGTACAGCAGCATCTTCAGCATACAAGTGTTTACCTCAAGAGAAATAAACAAAAAACAAAGCAATACCTCTATATATTTTAACCCTGTGGTACTAAATACTATCTTCCATGCCATATTAGTTACTGTTTCATAGACAACAATGTTAACATTTTAGTCAACTAATTGAAGTATTTAATAACACTTTTGCTAGCTTCTGGTAGTCTTTCAATATTTTGCAGTATATTTTGGCTATTTTTAGAATATCTACTCTCATAATCTTCATTGACGACAATATTCTTGCAGATGTTTTTTTCCTAAGAACATTGTAGAATATTGCATTTGGTTACAAATTCTAGACTTGTACTACATATATTTGACTCTTTTTCAATTCTTATTTATTACCCATCTTTTCAGTGTCTTGCAGACAAATTCTTAATTACATCTAAATAAAGAACTGGTTGTTGTCTCCAATAGTATTGCATACATGTCTAAATTCTGTGGAAAATGGATAAAGACTGTGTCAAATCACATAACCTTTCGGCATTAATTTATCAGCTAATATTTCAATAGAAAACTACTTTTTTTCCTTTTTTTTTTTTCTTCTGCTTAGCTCATTTGAACTGCATTCAACATTTTCAATAAATCAATGCAGATTCTTTTGCAACCACCAAACTGCTAAAACACACAGCTGCATCTGCCTCCATTACAAGAAATTAGTTATTATCGTTAAACGATCGTCGTTAACCTCTTTTGATACCAACCCGCCTGAAACTGCCCTTGGCCCTTCGATGCAAGCTTCCCGTTTTAAAGTGATCTAAATTAAAACCATCCATCAAAATTTCATATTAATTTATGTTTCAAACACAAGTTTAATACTGACAAAGTTATTTCAATAAATTTTTTATTATTTTCAAAATTAATTGAATTGAATTGAAAGCTGTGTACTTCAACTGAAATGTGGAAATGAACAGGTTAATGTGGTTGCCGTTGTTATTATAAAAGTTCTGAGGGCAGCAAGCTGACGGAATACTTACCTTGCTGGACAAGATGCTGAGTGGTATTTCTTCTAGCTTTCCATTCCGAGTTCAAATTCCACCGAGGTTGACTTTGCCTTTTTGCTTTTCATCCTTTTGGAGGTCAATAAAAAAGACTGAGAGATGACACGTAATACACCATTTCGAGCGTGGCCTTTGCCAGTAAGACATTCGAGTGAGATCATTGCCAGTGCCCCTGGACTGGCCCTTGTGCAGGTGGCACGTAAAATACACCATTTCGAGCGTGACTGTTGCCAGTATCCGCCTGACTGGCCCTCGTGCCAGTGGCACGTAAAAGTACCCACTACACTCTCTGAGTGGTTGGTGTTAGGAAGGGCATCCAGCTGTAGAAACTCTGCCAAATAAGATTGGAGCCTGGTGTCGCCTCCTGGTCCACCAGTCCTCAGTCAAATCGTCCAACCCATGCTAGCATGGAAAGCGGACGTTAAACGATGATGATGACGATGAGGAGGATGATGTACTGGTGTCAATTTGATGGTACCCCAGTGTGGCCACAGTCCAATGACTGAAACAAGTATAAAAATAGTAGATATAAAAATACACTGGAGAATGATGACACTGTATTATGTTCAGACTGTCTCAGTAAACATCATGTGATTGGTCAATGCATGTGAGAGCATGGAACAATAGTATAAGTGAAACAACAGGTATGTGGTTTACACCTTATCCTTCACGTTGTCAACACACCTGTTATTGTACTGCTGGAGCAGAGCTGACCTGAGACTCGGTAATGCTCAGGTAACTCACAGATTGTGATAGTTTGTGTTACCTAGGTAACCTAATTAGTGCTAGTGGCTAGCTGTAATGAGAACGTATCACAAATAAACGACAAAGAGGCACAGGAAATCAAAGAAGTTGTCCTCAAAGAAGTCGTTCATCGATTTCTGTGCTAGAAAACGTGGTTTCACCGGTAAATGAAGAAAAGGTGAAAGAAGTCGAAGAAGTAGTCTGAGATAGAAAAAAAAAAAAAAAACGGATGGGCATGGCTGGAATGCCCTTGGCAAAAAGTTCAGTCAGTCATAGCTTACTGTATTCTCCAGAAAACGAGTCAAATTTTTCAGAGCAAAATTTACAGCAAAGACAGGTATGTTGACTTAGACACTAAGACGACTTTGGAAAACCAAAAATTCCATGTGAAATGCTGCAGAACTTGAAAAGATACTGATGATGTTTGAATGTTTACACTACATGTTTACACTACATGTTTACACCACATGTTTACACTACAAGCTGTGATTACACTATAGGCTATGTTGACTTGTTTGTAAAAAAATAGAGAAAATAGGCGTAGGAGTGGCTGTGTGGTAAGTAGCTTGCTTACCAACCACATGGTTCCGGGTTCAGTCCCACTGCGTGGCATCTTGGGCAAGTGTCTTCTACTATAGCCTCGGGCCAACCAAAGCCTTGTGAGTGGATTTGGTAGATGGAAACTGAAAGAAGCCTCTCATATATATGTATATATATATATGTGTGTGTGTGTGTGTATGTGTATGTTTGTGTGTCTGTGTTTGTCCCCCCAACATCGCTTGACAACCGATGCTGGTGTGTTTACGTCCCCGTAACTTAGTGGTTCGGCAAAAGAGACCGATAGAATAAGTACTAGGCTTACAAAGAATAAGTCCTGTGGTCGATTTGCTCGACTAAAGGTGGTGCCCCGGCATGGCCATAGTCAAATGACTGAAACAAGTAAAAGAGTAAAAGAGTAAAATACGCTATCACCAGCAAATGAAGAATGACTGCAAAAGTTAGGGAAGTGGTCCTTGATAGACAAAAAGGTGGGATGGGTGTGACCCGAAGGCCTTTGATCGTAAAGTCTGCTCAGTCAAAGCCTATCTTGAACTAAATAATAACAACCACAGCAACAATTGGATTCTCTATTTCCAAGACAGACTGCACGAATTTGTGTGTGAAGCCGTGTAATGTTACTGAGAGGTGGAAGTCATGGGAGAGGAGGGTCGAGAAAAATGAGTTAAGACTGATCTGTGGAATGTTTAATGACAGATGAGACACAGGAACTGAAAGACTATCTGGTGTTTAAAGCTATCAGCTGATGAATACTGGCGAAGCGAGATCAAATCACAGGATTGTGCCACTTCTAGGACGAGAGGAGAACATAAAGACCACAACAGACCATTCCTCTCCATCTCCTAATTCTGTTTTTTTTTTCTTCTTTTCTTTTGTTTACACTTAATTATCTAACCATCTCACTCACTCCACTACCACCGCCACCACCACATTCTGTACTACTACTACTACTACTGCTACTTATTAATATAGAAATGTATCAAAAGATTTTTTGGCTTGGAAGTTACTTGGTGACCCTGTCAGTGTTGGTGCCACATGAAAAGCATCCAGGACACATTGTAAAGTGGTTGGTATTCGGATGGGCATCCAGCTGTAAAAACCTTATGGAAACTGACATCACCTGTGCTGGTATCACATAAAAAGCATCTAGTCCACACTGCAAAGTGGTTGGCATTTGGAAGGGCATCGAGCTGTAAAAACCATGACAAAACTGACCTCAACTGTGGAGGTGGCATGTAAAAAGCACTCGGTCAACTCTGCAGGGTGGTTAGTGTTAGGAAGGGCATCCAGCTGTAAAAGACCATGGAAAAAAAAAACAGTCACTGAAGGCTAGTGTAGTCTTCTGCCTAGCCAACTCCTGTCAAACTATCCAACCCATGCCAGCATAGAAAGCAGACATTAAATGATGATGATGATGTCTGTGTGTCTGTGTGTCTGTATAGTGTATTTCCATTGGCTGAAGATCTTTGCGTTTGGTCAGTGGCAGTGAGAGAGAGGGAGGGAGAGAGAAGTTTGTTGTGTAGTTGGGCTGTAGGTGGAGAAGACAATAACGATACAATATTGATAGCAGCAATAACAACGACAACACTGACAGCAACAACAATGAGAATGACAAGAAGCATGAAAAGAGAGCGGGTGGGTGGGTGGGTGGGGGCTGGGGGGGGGGGGTGAAGCAATTATTCCGCTGTGACAATTGTTCATTAAAGCATTGTGATGCGATAAAGTCACACATCTGCTTCAATCAATGGAAAGAAAAGAGAAAAAAGAAAAAGAGAAAAAAAAAACCAAAACAAAATTATAAGAGCAAAAAAAAAAAAAATTACATTTTATAAAAAAAAATTTTAATGCATTTTTTGTAGTTGATGACCTAATTCTACATACATGCACGGCTCACCCTTTATATATATATATATATATATATATATATATATACATATACATACACACACCCTCACATACCTATCTTCACCTACACTCCTGTCCTATACTGACACTTGCTATTCTCCTCCACACACTCACCTCTCTTTATACACACACACACACACACACACACACACACACACTCATGCATACACACATCCTGTCTTCATTCCCTCCCCACCCGTCTTCCTGACATTCATCAATCTTCACCATTCACTCACCTGTTTACACACACACACACACACACACACACACACACACACTTGTTTTCACACACACACACACACGCTTGTCCTCTCCACTCCCACCATCTGACATTCACCAGTCTTCATCCCTCATTCACACCTGTCATTACACACACACACACACACACACGCACACACAGTCACACACTCACATGTAGTCTTTACACACACATACACACAAATGGATATACACCTGTCTTCACACACACACACACACACACACACACTCTCCACACCTGTCATCACACATATTTGTCTTCCCTTCACACAGGCACTCACTATGTTATTCAAGTGGTCAGTGAGATGTGACCAGCCACAATGTAGTCACATCTAATACTGTATCATCATCATCATCATCATCACCATCATTTATGTTAAGGCAACATGCTAACTCGTTAGTTAAATGACTAGTTCTGAGAAATTAGATGCATTTGTACTTGTCACTGCTGGGGGAACCCTTCCATTTTCAGCTATTGACCAGGTCAGGATGGACAGGAGATTACATATTGAACTTGTATATTAAAAGTGGCAACAATTTCTGGAGTGGCTGCGTGGTAAGTAGCTTGCTTTCCAACCACATGGTTCCGGGTTCATTCCCACTGCGTGGCACCTTGGGCAAGTGTCTTCTACTATAGCCTCGGGCCGACCAAAGCCTTGTGAGTGGATTTGGTCGATGGAAACTGAAAGAAGCCTGTCGTATATATGTGTTTTATATTTGTATATTTATATTTCTTTCGGGCATTGAGTGTTGGGCCTCATGGATGCAAAGTGGCTGAGTTCCTTTTGAGCGTTGGGCCTCACAGAGGCAACGACCAAGACCTTTGGCATTATCTCGTGCTTGAGAAGAAGACCCATCAAGCCAAGCAAAATCACAGTCGTGGCTGATACCAGTGTCACACAAACTGGCACCTGTGCTGGTGGCACATAAAAGCACCCCGGTGTCGCACAAATGGCACTCGTGCCAGTGGCACATAAAAGCACTCTTTACACTCTTGGAGTAATTGGCATTAGCACCCAGCTGTGGAAAACCATGTCAAATCAGACTGAAGTCTTGTGCAGCTTTTCAGCTTGACAGCCTGGTCAAGTTGCCCAACTCATGCCAGCATGGACAATGGACATTAAATAATAATGATGATGATGGTGATGGTAATGATACTGTATTCTCTGACATACAAGTTGAAATTCTCAGATCAAAATTTACAGCTAAACCATGGTAGATCAACACCTTGACAATTTTGGAGGACCAAAAATCACATGTGAAATACAACCGGATTTGCAAAGATAGCGATGATGTCTGAGTGTTTGCACTGCATGTTTACACTATAGACTCTGGCGACTTATATGCCTGATAAAACGGTACTTGAGGCAGTTGAGGATAGACCTAGGCTATTGATATCTGTTTTAGATAAGCATGATGGCTTAGATTTAGCTCTTATCTATGAATGGGCAAAGGATTGCAATGAGCTTGAAAAAATTTGCTTTGCATTCACATAGTTTGTGGGTTCACAACTGCTGCATGGCACCTTTCGGCAAGTACTTTGTATCATTGCCTTAGATTAACCGGTGCCAACCAAGCCCATAAGTTAAGTTAAAAACTACTCCACTCATAATAAACTCTTTAAATGTAAAGATACTTTACATTGATATTTCAATCCATTGCTTCAGTGTTCGCCAAACAGAGGATGCTTCACATATTTTTCTCTAATCCAGACACAAGGCTCGAAATTCTTTTTGGGGGGGGGGGGGGCTGTCAATTAGATCGACCAGTATGCAACTGGTACTTAATTTATTGACCCTGCAAAAGGATGAAAGGCAAAGTCGATCTTTTTACCTTTGTGTAACCCTTAAAATAAATTACACGTCTCAAGGAACCCTTGCACAAAAAAAAATATATACCATATCTTTCTCATATTTTTTCATCATAGTTCACATGGTAAATACACACACACACACACACACACACACACACATATACATACGGGTGGCACATGAGATGCACCATTTTGAGCGTGGCCGTTGCCAGTACCGCCTGACTGGCTCCCGTAGGATTTTCGAGTGGACTGGCTTGTGCGGGTGGCACATAAAAGACACCATTTCGAGCGTGGCCGTTTTCGTGCGGGTGACACGTAAAAGCACCCACTACACTCTCTGAGTGGTTGGCGTTAGGAAGGGCATCCAGCTGTAGAAACTCTGCCAAATTAGATTGGAGCCTGGTGTTGCCATCCGGTTTCACCAGTCCTCAGTCAAATCGTCCAACCCATGCTAGCATGGAAAGCGGACGTTAAACGATGATGATGATGATGATGATATATGGGGTGTCCATAAATTACGGATTCTTTTGATAACATAATAGGTTACATAGGATGTTGTGCATGATTAGTAATATTACATTCATGAAATTAGCATTGGCTTATCTCACTCCTTCTTGCGGAACCCCTAGGAACCATTTGTGGGACCCTAGGGTTCTGGAGAACCCCGGTTTAGAAATGCTGCTTCAACCTCTCACCTGGCTCACAGCCACCTCCCTTGGTGCCACTCCCTTTCTCAGCCTAGAAATCTATGTCTTGCAAGCTACTTGGTGACCCTGCTGGTGCCACGTGCTGGGCCCACGTATAAAGCACCTGTGTTGGTGCCAGTTAGAAAACTCCCAGTAAACTCTGTTATGTGGTTGACATTAGGAAGGGCATCCAGCCATAGAAACCATGCCAAAACAGACATTTGGAGCCTGGTGAAGCACTCTGGCTTGTCAGCTCCTGTCAGACCATCCAACCTGTGCCATCATGGAAGATGGACATTAAATGATGATGATGATGATGTTGATGGTATAGTGAGTGCAACTCCTAGATGCCATATGGAGTACAACCCCAACAAGTTATGGTGAGAATAACACGCCTATATAATATGGTATCTCCCACATGGCATTTGAGACTAAGTCCCATTTAATATTAAATGCAACCCCCACATGGTGTATTGAATGTAGCTCCTACGTGGTAGTCGTGCTACTAGATGATTGATAGTAAAGTGTTGAGATTACTGTCATGTTAAAGCTGAATGAGGGGAAAATAAATGTTTACCGATTCAGTCTGTTGTGTGTAACATGTGGGCAGAGTTTGTTGAGAAACTGTGATTGTGTGTAAAATAATATTATTGTTGTCATAAAATGATAGGTTTATACAGACACAGCCGGGCTCCACTTTAAAACTAGTCAAATCGTAAATAAACATTTTTTTTCTCTCTTTCTAGCTTTGTTATGTACACGCACACATATGCTCTGTCTTTTACACATACACCCATGCTCTCTCTCTCTCTCTCTCTCTCTCTCTCTCTCTTGCATATACCAACAATCTCTCACTCCAGCACACATACATTTGACACACCAAATATATAGGCTCAAGCATGGCTGTGTGGTAAGAAGTTTGCTTTCCAACCACATGGTTCTCAGTTCAATCTCAGTGCACGGAACCTCGAGCAATAGTTTTTTTTACTATAGTTTCAGGCAAATCAAAGCCTTGTAATTAAATTTTGTAGATGGAAATGGAAAGAAGCCTATCATATATATATATATATATATATATATATATATATATATGAATGATAAGATTGTAGTCATGCCTGATGTCAGTATTTTGTAACTGGCACCTGTGCCGGTGGCATGTAAAGAGCACCCACTACACTCTTAGGGTGGTGGGTATTAGGAAGGGCACCCAGCTGTAGAAACTTGTGACGGAATGGTGTCCCATCCAGGTGGGGAATACATATGCCATGGAAACCTGGAAACCAGCCGTTATGAGTCTGTACGACTTGGGAAGGGCCTTTATCCTTTATCCACTATGATACTTTATCTAATCTCTCAAATCTGGAATGATGTAAAGCAAAAGTTGACTGGCAGAATATGACTGAAAATAAGGGTTTGAAGTGTTGGCAAATGGTCAACACATTTAGGGAAGAAGTGGTAGATGCTGACATTGAACAGAAGTAGGCTGAGGACAGAGCCTTAATGAAGTTATACCAAGGTGACAACACTTTAATGTTGGGTACAACCTGCAGTGATATTTGCTCCAGTGATGACTTTATGAAATTAATATGAGAATTGCGTTTCGTTAATTGATAAGTGGAAGTTCGCAAACTGACAGAAAAACTGGCGGCTTTTTGATATGGTTTTTGTTAAATTGGTACTTATTTTATATCGACCCCTAAAAGGATGCAAAGCAAAATCAAATTCAGCAGAGCCAGGAGAAATGCTAAGCATTTTTGTCCGACAGAGTAATGACTCTGCCAGCTTTCTACCTTAGATTCGACTAAAAATAATAACATCCCACACACTGCCACCGCCGCTGCCACCACCAGCTCACACGCAACACTGACTGCACTTAGTCACACCACCACCATCACCACTACACACAAGAATATAACATAAACAATAGACAGAACACTAGAACACCCCAAGAAACAAGACAAATGCCAGAGTAAAGCAAAACTTAGGCAGAATATATACATACACAATCTGTACACTGCCAAAAACTGATGTAAAGTTTATACACACGCAAATGTACTTTCCCAAAAACCCATACAGAATATATACACACAGAATTGTATATTGTATATTCCCCAAAAGCTGATGTTGAATATAAGCATGCACAAATTGCACACTGCCAAAAACTGATGAATCATCATCATCGACATCATCAACGTTATCATCATCGTCATCTTCATCATTTTAAGATCCACTTTTCCATGTTGTCATGGATTGAATAGAATTTGCTGAGGTGGATTTTCTACGGCTGGATGCCCATCCTTTTTTCCAGCCCTCACCTGTTCCCAGGTGAGGTGAATATTTCCCCCGTGGCCAGACATGTTTGTCATGGCAGACTGGAAATGAAGAGCACTGCATTAATGACGATAATCAATCATTTACAACTATCAGAGTCAAGGAGACACTCAAGCACACATGCACACGCGCACACACACATACCAGACTTCTTTCCTCTCAGTTCGTAAGGTTTTGATTGGTTCGTGCTATAACAGAAGACACTTGCCCAAGGTGCCACCCAGTGGGACTGAACCTAGAACCATGTGGTTGGGAAGCAAACTTCTTACCACATAGCCACAGATGTCTATTTTACATCATAGTTTCATCTTTCTTCTTTAAATCTGAATCTGTGTCCCTATGAAGATACTATTTTTAACGCACGAGTCATCATCATCGTCATTGTCATTTAACATCCGTTTTCCATGCTGGCATGAGTTGAACCATTTGATAGAACACAGCAAACTGCAGTGTCAGCTTTGATAAGTTTTCTATGTCTAGATGCCCTTTCTAACGCCAAACATCTTATGGTGTGTTCTGGGTGCTTTTTTTTTTTTATTTTCAAGCCATCAGCAGTAGTGAGATTGTCAAGTGGGTTGTAATACAGAAAAAGAATGGCAAGAGACAAAACGCAAAGGTCTTGTATTTTAAGTTTATGCAGTGGTGAGCTGCAAGGTTGTGCCAAGTTTTATTGTGGGCTTCAGCACGTTTTCTATGGCTGGATGCTCTTCTTAACTCTTAACACCAACTGCATTTCAGCGTGTACTGGTTTGCAAGACAGAAAAAACAGCGGAAATGGGAAGGGAAGAAAAGTCCTGTACTTCAGGGGAAATGCAGTGGCATTTCTACTGTTGTCATTTGCGTTGGCAGCAGAAATATGGTGAAGTGTCTTCAAACAGCAAATGAAACCATATCCTGGTCATAAGCTGAACGGCAATTCTATCAAGTAAAGCTGCCAAATGGAAGAAATAACCACTTGTTAACACATTTCCTAACTCAATTAACATCACTGCTTGAAACTTTTACACTACTCTGTGTGTGTGTGTGTGTGTGTGTGTGTGTGTGTGTGTGTGTGTGTGTGTGTTTGGTGTGGTGTGGTGAGGTGTGACATGTATGTGTGAGTTCATATTTGTGTGTTTAGCTGTATACATGTGAATATTGGACCACTCCCATCTGTTTATATACGCTGGCAATAATGATATTACATATGCATACACACCTCTCTTAAATCATTCATATATATATTGTTTATTTGTTTATTGTACATTTTGTTGTTGTTGCTGGTGTTCTAGGTAGGAGTGTGTGTGTATGTGCGTGTGTGTGAGTGAAATATTTGAGACGTCTTATCAAGTGGAATATATTACATATTTCAAGTGTCCACATACTGAACATTAACACACAGTGAATTACACTCCTGCAATATAGAACAAGCTTACCATTAGGGATTTTCTTCATACTAGGATGTTTATGTTTGTCTGTACAAGTGTGTGTTTGTATAAGCATCTCTCTCTCTCTCTCTCTCTCTATCTCTCTCTCTCTCTCTCTCTCTCTCTCTATGTAATGAGCATAGTTCAAGTTTACAGAAAACAAGAGATGAACACAGGTGAGGGAACAACAAGCAGGTGTATTAGTTTGACAGTCGGGTAGAATGGAAAAGTCTTTGATGTTTTGAGCTTACGCTCTTTGACAGAAAGGGATGAGAGGAAAAAAATGTGTAGCGATTAACAGTTCAACATGATGAAATGCGTGTGTGTGTATATATATATATATATATATATATATATATGTGTGTGTGTGTGTAGGCTTTGACCTGGCTGGCTTTTGAGGTACCGTCCCACACATGGAACATGGATGTTAAACGTTAACATCCATATTCCATGTTCCATGGGTGGGACGGTACCTCAAAAGCCAGCCAAGTCAAAGCCTGCACCAGAAGGTGTTTCTGTGTATTTGTATATATGTGTATATATATATGTGTGTGTGTGTGTGTATGTATATATATATATATGTGTGTGTATATATGTGCATATATATATATGTATAAATATGTGTGTATATATGTGTATATATAAACATATATATATATATATATATATATATATATATACAAATAATAAATGAGTATATGCATATATATGTACAGGTATGTGCATACCTACGTCTACCTGTATATATAGGTGCATATCTGGGTACAGGACATTGCAAATAAAACGTAGACAAAAAAATAATAATAACCAGAGTACAGAACACACACAGGCCACATAGAGAACATTTTCCTTCATCAGCTACCCCCCCCCCGTGTGTGTGTGTGTACACTCTTATTTTCCCCTACCTCTCTATCAATATAAGTATCTTAGAAACTACCTAGTTTCAACTCAGTAACTTTTAAATTTTAGTTTTTGTGTTTTTTTTGTTTTTTTTAAATTCTAATTTTGTGTTTTAATTTCAATTCTTAATCCTTTATTTCATATAATTTTATTGCTATTAAACTTGGAATACAATTTTAAATACCTGCACTAAATTATTGTCCTTATAACCTTACCTTGATTGGCCTTCCACCCCTCCACTCTACTGAAACTTTAACGTTTGACCTCTAACCCCCATACAATACTGTTTACTTTTATTTATTTTTATTTTTATTCTTTACCCTGTTACCTCTATCTTAGCTTATTTTTATTCCCTTTCTCCTCTCTCCCATGCATACTCACTCACAAAACCCATTTATAATATATCTCCCATTACCTTTATTTTTACCTTATTTTATTAATTTTATTATAATTTTTATTTATGTTTTTATTTTTGTTTTATTCTCATTCTTTTACCACTCTCTTATTTTTTATTCCTTTCTCCTATATCCACACGCACACACACATATTTACGCACACGACAAGCTTCTTTTCATTTTCTGTCTACCAAATCCACTGATAAAAAGCTTTGGGTAGCCTGAAGCTATGGTAGAAAATACTTGCCCGAGGTGCCATGCACTGGAACTGAACCGGAAACTGCTTGGATGGAAAGCAAGCCTCTTAGCACACAGCCATGTCTGTATCTAAATCTTTTCCCCAATTTTCTTCATAGACTTATTAACCATCCCCAATCCACCCTCCTCTTCATCCACCTCCTCCACCTCCTCCTCCACCACCTCCTCCTCCTCCTCCTGCTGTTGCTGTTGCCCCTCCTCTTGTTCCTGTTCTTCCTCCTCCTGCTCCCCCTCTTCTTTCCTCTTCTACACCTTCTTCCTCTTCTTGGATGAATTTTCATCTCCCTCCCTCCTTCCCACTGTCTCTGTCTGTCTGTCTCTCTCAGATATCTATTTGTGTTTTTAACACAGCAAGTCCATATGCGATACTATCTCAGAACAAACACTGCAGTTTCCGGACTATCAACAGTGTGTATACATTATCAACACCTTTCATCTCGAGCCGACAACATTACAACAACAAACAACCCAGTTTCAATTTCAACCTGTTGATATTCCCTATCACCTCTACTTAGCAAGGCCTGAATGCCTCTAAATCTCTAGCCCTCATGCCCATATAATAACTCCATATTATTCAATAAGTCATTTTTGTAAATATTAGTTTCAAATTTTGGCACAAGACCACCAAGTACCGGTTGGGTCTACCTCGATTATATCAAACGCGGTGCTCTCAGGTTGTGGGTGTTTGAACTAGTGATCTAGTGAACAATATCTCTGGGTATTGAACTACTGGCCCAGTGAACACTGGTGTTATGTTAGGGTATTGAACTACTAACCTAGTAAACACAATGTCCTATTAGGGTGTTCAACTACTGACCTAGTGAACAGTCTCAGGTTTGAACTACTGATCTTGTGAACACAGGTTTCAGGTTAGGATACTGAGGTACTGGCCTAGTGAACGCAGTGTCCTATTAGAGTATTTGAACTATTGTCCAAGTGAACATTCTCAGTTTAGAGTTTTAGCGATCTAGTGAACAGGATCTCAAATTAGAGTATTGAAGTGTCCTGTTTGGGTATTGAACCAGTGACCTAGTGGAGACAGTATTATGTTAGGATACTTAGCTATAGATGTGGTTAATGCAGTGCCCTGTTAGGCTATTGAACTACTGAGCTAGTGAACAGCACCTTAGGTTATTGTATTGAACTACTGATCTAGTGAACACAATGTCATGTTACGGTATTGAACTAGAAATCTATTGAACACACTTATATTCACTTATATTTGGGTATTGAACTAGAGGTCTAGTGAACACAGTATCATGTTTGGGTATTGAACTAGTGACCTCTAGTGAACGCACTGTTATGTTTGGGTATTGAACTAGTGATCTCTAGTGAACGCACTGTTATGTTTGGGTATGAACTAGTGATCTCTAGTGAACACACTGTTATGTTTGGGTATTGAACTAGTGATCTCTAGTGAACGCACTGTTATGTTTGGGTATGAACTAGTGATCTCTAGTGAACGCACTGTTATGTTTGGGTATTGAACTAGTGATCTCTAGTGAACGCACTGTTATGTTTGGGTATGAACTAGAGGTCTAATGATCACAGTGTCATGTTAGGGTATTGAACTACTGACCTAGTGAATGCTGTCTCAAGGTAGAGTATTGA
This sequence comes from Octopus bimaculoides, assembly GCF_046866305.1. NCBI lineage: Eukaryota > Metazoa > Mollusca > Cephalopoda > Octopoda > Octopodidae > Octopus > Octopus bimaculoides. The sequence goes on along the minus strand of NC_142945.1, from coordinate 49,066,977 downwards.
ACAACTGATTGAATGACCATGTTGTCATGTTAGCTTATTGAACTATTGACCTAGTGAACACAGCTGTCATGTGAAGGTATCCTGGGATACCTAACACCTGTATACAGATAGAATGATCATGTAAGCAACACCTTTGACTATAGCTCTGCTAAATGATGCCTGATCGAGGTCTACGCAACAACAATAAAAGCGATTGTCAATCCCAGTGTTATGGGAGTAAGAACAATAACTGCAACAGCGACAACAACGTCATTATTATTTTCCATCTGCGCACCCACTTTCTATACGGGCGTCGAAAGTGAGTGGGTCATCACTATTCTGATCAGTTCTTGGTAGGTGTTATCAACCAACTAGACTGCTTTCTCTGCCCTCATTTTGGTTGTGTTACAACAAACATAACATCAGACACTACAACAATAACATGTATTTTATTTTGGTGAGACCCAGAGAGTGAGAAGTATCAGTCGGATGAGGCAAAATTTGAACCCCAAACTAAGAGATTATGTCAGGCATGTTAGATTTTTTATTCTTTTGTTTAACAAGGTGAAAGGACTATTTTTTGGTGCAGGGACAAGGTAAGAGGACCCAATATTTTAGTGTATAGACAAGGTAAGAAGACCTTATATCTTAGTGTAGGGACAGGAATAGGATAGGAGATCCCCACATTTTTGGCAATTTTCCAGAATCTCTGTATCTGAAAACATGGGTTTTTGGCAAAGAAAAAAAAAAACAACAATAATTTGTGAGAAAATGGGTGGTGGTGGGGAGGAAGTCTTTCCTTGACTCAGTTATTTTGTAACAACTCTGTACTGCCATTATTGTAAAACTTTTACCATATTTCTCAATACATAACTATTATTGTCCAAACCTGTTTTGTTTAACGAGGACTGTTTCCTTTTCGTGCAGTAACCGTAACACTGTAGTGGTTGAAAAAAAAATTGGTGAATGCGTATCATATACGAAGCATGGGTGCCAAGGAAATATGTCCCATCATATGTAATACAGAGGACAGTAAATGAGTTAAACAACAAAATCAATAATTTATTGGTTTATTATTCGCCACAAGGTCAATAAAAGAGAAAACATTACAAGGACACTCAATAAATTTCTCCTGAAATACAACAAAGAATTAATCCTTTCCTATCCACAGCATTTTCACAAATTTGTTCAAACATCATGCTGGTTTTCGGATTTTTAGATTACCCTTGTTTCATAATATCTGAGCCATATGAAGATTTCTTTCCACAAGTCCCAAGTTACGCTGGCAATTGGAAAAGAATTGATAACGTGTATCATACATGATGCATAAATGCCAGAGGAATATCCTGAGTTACGGAAATCCCTTAATTACTAGTAATTAAGAGGTAATTAAGAGAATTTACTTGCTTTGTTATAAATCTTGTCTGTGTGTCTACTCAAAACAAATCAATATCATCGCTGAGCAACCATTCTAAGCTGCCTCCATCTTCATTATTCATTATTCATTATTCATTGCAGTTAAGTCGCTGTTACAAGGTAAAACATCGAACTCATGTGAGGACTTTCATTTTGTTTCTTATTCACTGAATGATAAAGAATGTCACTGCACTGAGAGATAGGACATTATCTGTCACATAACGATTATTAACATCACGGTTGAATAAACACAGTATTGATATGAAAAAGAGAGAGCGAGGAGACGTGTCTATCACTTCACTCAGAGTCAATTAACATCACAATTGAATGAACACAGCATTGATGAGTGAGTGAGTGAGAGAGGATTCATCCATCACTCAGAATCGATTTAATATCACAGTTGATTGAACACAGAATTGATGTGTAAGTGTGTGTGTATGTGTGAGTGAGAAAGAGAGTTTGTATCTATCACTCAGAATCAATTAACATTATAGTTGAATGATCATAGCATTGTTGTGTATGTGTGTGAGTGAGCACTCAGGAGAGAGAGAGAGAGAGAGAGAGAGAGAGAGAGGATGTGTCTATCACTCAGTAAATTAACGTCACAGTTGAATTGCCACAGCTTTGAAACACACAGGTTGCTGTTTGTTCAGTCATCTATTTAGCTTATTCACAACCACCTATCATCACCATAGCTAACTGTCACTTCAATTAGATCAGTGCTTCTCAACCATTTTTTACCTGTGAACTCGTTAGTTCTCTATTTCATTTGAATGGGCCCTCATAGCCATTTGTTGTCTAAAAAAAATCCCATTACATTAATATAATTAAATGTTGTAAGAAATTGTATTTAAAAATTTGTGAAAATATTTGGTGTATTGTAGAAGCAAAGACCCCTTCAAGTCCATATTGGAATGTGTGAATCCATGTATTTTGCTGAATTCTGAAAACAATCAAATTAAAAAAAAAAAATATTTCTCAGAAATTTCCAGAATGTATACAGTTTAATAGAGATTTCCATATTTGAAAATCTCAAATTCTGAATCCAAGAGATTTAAGACTTGGTTATTCAAAGCACATTATCCGTGAGATTATGGTGCTGGACTTGCAGACTACATAAATTCAAATTTCATTGATGTTACTGTGTTACAGATTTCTTAGTATGATATTGTGAGGTTAACAATAAAACGGATATCTAATTTCACCCATGTGAATACAATCCAAAATGTAAAAACTTAGTATTTTAGACATCAAGGGACAGGTTTTACAGGGTCATTGAAACAATTTAGCTGAGTTATCTGAACTGGTTTGGCTGGGATATATAAATAGATTTGGCTGGGTTGTAGAAATAAGTTTGGCTTGGTTTATGTAAAGAAGTTTGGTTGAGTTCTATGAACTTGTTTGGCTGGGTAGTATAAATAGTTTTGGTTGGGTTATGTAAAGAGATTTGCCCGACCCATAAACTCCTTTGGTGGCTCATGTTATCAACATTTTTGGGAAGTTTTTTTCTTTTTTTTTTTTTTATATGTGAGGCTGAATTTTTGAAAAATCTGTGAAGATATGTTTGAGGTGAGATTTGACTGGATTATATGAGCGGATGTGAGTTTCTTAAATTACTGCATGGTTAGTTAAGTGATATGATGGAGCCACATGTTGGTTGGTAATCTTGCCAATTCTGCTTCAGTAGCCTGGCATCATTTCTTTCAAGCTGCCTGAAATACACAACATCTAATCTTTCCATGATTAACTACTGTAGTTTCCTTTAGTCTGAGCTTCACCAATTCAGTTACACATTTGCATATTATCACTTACACACACAAAATTTAAACTTATCACTTTTTAAAAAGAATTCTTTTTTTTTTGTCTATTTCCTGTTTCAAATATTTCATTATTTTTTTCTTCAATGTTAAGAGATATTTTGATTCTGTAGAATGTTTTCCATATGTGAGATCAAATAGTTATATATTTCATTATAGGCCTTCTTTAAAAACAAAGTTTCGGGCATTAAAACGGAAATGTTAACTTAGTTATTTGTATATACATCAGATTAAATGTCCAGATTAATGCATAGATTCATTTGTAAAGCCCTTTTAGGATTAGAGTCAGTTCATTAATATAAAATTCCAAATCCCACCCCCAAAAAAATTTAAAATAAGTATGTAAAGTCAGTGTTGAAAAGGAAAGCAATTTATCAATGTTTCGGATATTGGCTCTTTATCAAGTTTGAAAATATGGAAACAAAGAAGGTGATGAAAAGAAGGGGGAGGTCTGTGTGTTGTATGATGCAGCGTGTGTTGGATTTATTGGCTGATAGTTGCAGACAACACAGTACTATCTGGCTTGTCAGAAGATAATTTCCAGCATGCACTAAATGGGGTTTGTTACAGAGTGCTGTAAGGCAGGAATGAGAAGGAGTGTTGCAAAGACTGAGACATTGGTCCTCTCAAGAAAGTCCTTCCAGTGCACCATGCTTGTTAGGGGAACATCACTGAGGACAGTGGAAAAGTTTAAGAAGCTTCAGGCTATAGCCACAAGCGATGGGGGGGGGGGCAGGAGGCTGAAGTGGATGCTAGAAGTGGATGCTAGAATTGCTGGTGGTGCTGTTAAAGTAATACACCAGTTTCAGCATTTGATCTTCAGAAAAGGTGAAGTTAGTAAAAATTTAAAAAAAAGCCATACTTGCTATCTTCAGTTTGGTTTCCATGCTTATCTTCGCCTTTGGTCATGAATGTTGGGTAATGACTAAAAGAGTGTGATTGTGAAGACAAGCCTCTGAAATGATGACCCTTTAAAGCAGGGGGGTTCTCAACCATTTGATTACTATTTTATCCTGGTGGACCCTCCCCCATAGCCATTCAATGTTTAAAAAACTAGTTCTATAGAAACTTCTTTCAAAATTTCTATTTTATTTTTCACACATCTGCTTTGTAGGTTGAACCTTGTAAAATGTTAGAGAAAGAAACCTTATACCAATACATACATCTAAAGCAAAAACTTTCCAGGGGGCCCTTGAAACACTATTGTGGATCTCTGGTTTACTATTTTGTTGTGAAGACACCCCCTCAAAAAAAATCTTATATGGACCCTTAGGGGCCTTATGGGCCCCAGTTGAGAACTCCTGCACTAAAGGATCTGTGAAATAATCTTGCACAAGAGGGCGCATAACTCAGAGATTAAGGTGTGTAGACAACATTACAGAGCGGCTATAGTAGAAATCCCACAGTGGGACTGAACCCAGAATCACAAGGTCGGGAAGAAAGTTTCTTACCACACAACTACCACGTCTGATTCTTAAACAAACATACCACAACTTTCTCTTAACTGTTGATATTGAAGGCTGTTGTTTAACCCCGAGTAAACCCAGTTTCAGCAGACATTACACATTAGCTATTCTCGCGCTTTAATCATTCTAGATTCTCCTTTTTTTTTTCTTTTTTCTTTGTATATACTGGATTACATTATTCATTGTGTCCTTTCTTTCTTTCTTTTTTTCTTGTTTCCTACAATGTTTGGGTGTAATGGGATGAGCTGCTTTAGCAACAACACAGACGTCTTCGTTTGTAGGTTCATGTCGGAAGAGTTGAAGTAAGGTGTGGTCTGCAAGTCAGGGATCAAATTACCATTATTTTTGTGATTCTCCGTAAAGTAATACTGGGCGGTAGCGAATATTTTACACCACTGCCACTGTAACCACTATTTAGCTCTAAAGCTATGCAAGATATCACGTTATTATTATTATTATTATTATTATTATTATTATTATTATTATTATTATTATCGTTGTTGTTGTTGTTGTTATTGATTCATTTTTTATTCACCAAGACACTCCAAGAGCTGTTGGCTTTTTATGTAATCGAAAGAAATTGAACAAACTCTGTTTCTAAAGATTTTAGCAAATTCTCAGTTGTGCGGGGAAAATATGTGTGCGAAGGGGTTGATGTTGTCTGTAGTGATGAGGATGATGATGATTAACATATTGATTGAAGGATGGTTATGATGATGATGGCATTATATATCATCATCATCATATGTCTGCTTTCCATGCTGGCACAGATTAGACAATCTGTCTTGCTCCACTGTCTCAGATTTAACATGGTGTCTATGGCCAGGTGCCCTTTCTAATGCCAACCCGTATGGCCAGGTGCCCTTTCTAATGCCAACCCGTATGGCCAGGTGCCCTTCCTAATGCCAACCACTATGGCTAGGTGCCCTTTCAACTGACAACTTCTTTGGCTAGATGCCATTCCTAATGCCAATCCCTTGGCTAGGTGCCCTTCCTAATGCCAACCCCTATGGCCAAGTGCCCTTCCTAATGCCAATCGCTATGGCTGGGTCCCATTCCTAATGCCAACCACTATGTCTAGCTGCCCTTTCAACTGCCAACTTTTGTAGCTAGATGCCATTCCTTATGCCAATCCCTTGGCTAGGTACCCTTCCTAATATCAACTCCTTGATATTAGGCTTACAAAGAACAAGTGTTTTGTGAGTGAATTTGATAACTGGAAACTGTGTGGAATCCCACCGTGTGTGTGTGTGTGTATGACTTTGTGTTCGTGCTTGGCTGCTCCCTATCGCCTGACAACCATTGTTGGTTAGTCTACATTCCCGCAATGTGCCAGTTTGGCTAAACAGACTGATGGAATACATTCTAGGGGTCGATTTGTTCAACTAAATTGAAACCCATTGAGGCTCTGCTCCAGCTTGGCCGCAGTCCATAGAGACTGAAACAGGGCTTCATTTCTTAAAGCTTCTATTTTTTAATTTAGCATCTTGCATCCTGCTTATCTCAGTTCCAAGACACACTTGTTCTTTGACAATTTCCTCTGCCTCCTTTCGGCTGATATATTGCCGTTTAGAAGACCTCAAGACATCTAGGATCTCACAGAAATTGTCATTAATCACTATCTCAACTACCTGCTACAATCTCACTTTTCATTCTTGTCCTTGATAATTATATCTATGTAATTCATTCCACTAAACTTCTATTGTTATTATTATTATTTTCGTTATTATTATTTTGATTATTATTATTTTGATTATTATTATTATTATTATTATTATTATTATTATTATTATTGCAGCCGGACAATACATTAAAATTATGGCTACGGGAATTTCAAAAGGTCAGTAAATCTTACATTTAAATTCTTCTTCTTCTTCTTCTTTTTCTTCTTCTTCTTCTTCTTCTTCTTCTCCTCCTCCTCCTCCTCCTTCCATAGCTCATTACCTTGACCAAGCTGCAATCATGGGTCATGCATAGACCAAGATTGGGCATTTGAGGTCTGGAATGTTGCCAGGCACTCACAGCATTGTGTCATCTCGACCAAAGCTATTAGCAGAAAAACAGCTCAAAATTTTTATAGGGGGTTACTTGAGGGAACAAGCGATGATGGCCTCAGATTGATACTGGGCATTGATGAAAACTGTCTGGGTGGTCTCTTCTGGAGGGCTTTCAAGTCAAAAGCTATTGACAATTTTTGTTGCTTTTGTAACCTTGTCAATGAATGTTGACCCTGTCCATTATCAGAACACGGTCCTCATAACAGACAGAGTCAATATCCATTGATAAGGTTGCGGAAGTAACGAAAGGGAAAAATAGAAAATAAAAAAATATAAATAATAAATGAATGGAAATTGAATCAGTGAGTGTGTTAGATATTAAGGCAGCATGTCTCTTCCCAGAGACAACATTGGTATGGCTGTGCTACAGTATTGGGGTGGGGATGGGGGAATGAGCCCTGCCTGTTTGAGACAAGCTTTTCACTCATGGAAGTGTGACCATCTGAACTTGTCCCGATGCATGCAAGAGAATGTAATTGTCCTGCATGCAGTCATTCATTGTCTGTGCATCAGGTGACTTGTGGGCGTGTGTTGAGCAGCTGCTGTCTCGTGTATAAAAAATCTAGCTATCCACTGAGTATATGGTGGAGATTGACACAGACATGTAGTTCTCAAGGAGATTCAGTGTGACACAGAGTGTGACAAGGCCGGCCCCTTTGAAATACAGGTACTACACATTTTTGCCAGCTGAGTGGACTGGAGCAAAGGGGAATAAAGTGTCTTGCTCAAGGACACAATGCGTCGCCGGGAATTGAACTCACGACCTTACAATCGTGAGCCGAATGCCCTAACCACTAAGCCACGCGCTTTCACAATACAGAAACCACGGACATTCACACCCGCCTGATGGTGGTGATGATAATGATGATGTTGGTGGTGGTGGTGGTGATGATGATGATGATGATGATGATGATGCTCGTGATGATGATGATGTCAATGATGATGGTGGTAATTATAATGATGATGTTGCTGCTGTTGGCGATGATAATGTGCATGTATCTTGAGAAAAAAAAAAGGCAAAGAAAATCTTTATAAACGTTTATCATATCTGTGTGTTATTTGTGATGTGTGTGTATGTTTGCCTCTGTGCGTGCATCTGTCAGTTTCTCGGTGTTGTAGTAAATGGCTGTAAATTAACAAAATAAACATTATCTTTTTATAAAGCGAGAAGCGAAGGACAAACTCATCACTGTGTTCTTGTTGTTGCCAGAGACGTTTAATGGAGGAAACTTTTCGGGGAGGAATTTCCACAAGCAAAACTGTGTACCTAAATCTGTGCGAATGTTGTTATTATCATTGTTGTTGTTGCTTTAGACATTACTGCTTTCGATGCTGCTGCTGCTGTTGTTGTTGTTGTTGGTAGTGGTGGTGGTGTTGTTGTTGTTGCAGCAACTATCTGAGATGAATGATGTATTCAGTCCACCATTCATTCCATCGACACAATCAGCATCGGTGGAATGGTGTAGGGCTGGGCCAGGGTGGGGATTAGGAGGGGGTGGGCGATTCAGATACATGATCAATGAGCTCTTTAAACTTCTGTTTTCCATCTGCTCTTAAATACTTCTTCGCTGTCTGTCTGTTTGTCTCTCCTTCAAATACCTCTCTCTCTCTCTCTCTCTCTTAGTAGCAAGATTGTAGCCTGGTATTCAAGTATGTTACAGTGTTATAGAATATAGTTTAGTTATTTTTAGTCAATAAAGCATTGTGTGTGTGTGTGTATGTATATATATGTATATATATATATATATATATATATATATATATATATATATATATATATATATACACACACACACACACACACATATATATATATACACATCCACAATGCACATTCATGTGTTGCATATTTATTGATGGCTTTTCACACCCAAACCCTGAAGGCATTTGTACCATACCATTATCATCATCACCATCATTATCATCACCATCAATATTTAATGTCCAATCTTCATGCTGGAATGGGTCAGATGTCTTGACAAGAACTGGTCAACCGGAGGACTGTACCAAGCTCAACGATCTGCTTTGGCCTAATGCTAACCACTATACAGAGTGTCCTGGGTGCTTTTGATGTGGCACCAACACCAGTGGGATTACCAAGTACCTTGCAAGACAAGACACCTGAGCTGAGCAGGGAAATAGTATTGAGGCAGGTGTTTTATGCCCAGTGATCTATGTTTGTGATATTGACGTCACCTTCAACTTTCAGGGGACAGTTTGTGGACCTTTTGTTTGTGTTTAAAAAGGTAATGGTGTTACAGTGTCTTTTATTTTTGACATGTGAAACTGTTGTTCTTTAGCCACAGGTCAACCGTAATTGACCATTTTGTCACACCACATGAAATGTGGTCTCTTTTAGCTGGTGTGTGTGTATATGTATATGTATATATATATATATATATATATATATATATATATATATATATATATATATATATATATATATATATATATAATCATCAGCCAGTGTTTTGAATCTGGGTTTTATCCCTGTTAACAGGTGTGGACAGATCTATGTCAGTGCCATAACAACCACCCTCACACCATCTCGCCATCTTGCCCTGTTTTGGGCGTCCTCCCTTCTCAAGCCAACCCTCCCAATCTCCTCCACCTGTCCCCTCCATGTTTTCGTCATATGTGTGTGTTTGTATATATGTATGTGTGTGTGTATATATATATATATATGTATGTATGTGTGTGTATAAATATATATTCCTGCATATATATGTGTGTGTGTGAGTATGTGTATGTGTGCTTGTGTGTACACACACACACACACACACACACACACACACATATATACTTACATTTAATAGAATGCATTACCAGATATTTCAGAGTCAATGTTTAGATCGACATTTC
>NC_142945.1:49047380-49052380 GCF_046866305.1 Octopus bimaculoides | reverse complement strand
CACTGTTAATTCTGTCAAGCACATTGTCAATTCTGTCTAACAAACTAACAATTCTGTCAAACACATTGCCAATTTTGTCAGATAAAATGCCAATTCAATCAGACACACTGCCAATCCAATTCTGATAGACATATTGCTAATTACATCAGATAAACTGTCAATTCCGTCAGATAAATTCGTAATTCTGCCAAACGCAATGCCCATTCTGTCAGAAATTATTGTCAGTTCTGTCAGACACTCTGCTAATTCTGTCAGACACACCATTAGTTCTGTCCAATAAAATGCTAGTTTCTAAGTCCTACAATTACTTAATGCCACACTAATTACATCAATCACATTGTTGTTGTTGTCGTTGTTGTTGTTCTTGTTTCTGTTGTTATTGTTGCAGTTGGAGAAAACACGAAATCCATCTGAAACCTACATTCCATCAATCACTTCCTGCAATCATTCATATACCAGTAATACCCTAGTAACCTACCCTTTCCACCAGTCATCTCCCCACCACCACCACCATTCAACCTCTTCAATACCTTTTTCTTTGTTTGAAAGACATCTTTGTTTAATTATCAACAAGGCAACCTTAGTTTTTTAAGTCGAAGATTGCTTCTTATCTGGGTCTGTGATGATGATGATGATGATGATGGCGGTGGTGGTCTTCTAGTGATGGGTGTGGTTTGGTCACGATGGGGTTGGTGATAGAAATGTTAGTGGGAGGTGGGGTCGTTGTTGTTGGTGATAATGTTGGTGGTGTTGGTGGTGGTGGTGGTGTAGGTGTTATTGAGGGTGTTGGTGGTAGTGTATTTGTTACTGCTAGTGGTGGTGGTGTCAGTTGTGGGAAGAACAACCATCTCACTCTGGAATATAATAGCTTATTTGCAGAGATTGTGAGTTCAAATCCTATGAGGGTTAAACTGCGTTTTTTTTTATTTCTGTTGTTTTTAAAACATTTATTTACAGTCTGTCTGTGCGTCAGTTTTATGTTTTTTATTGTCATGTCATAATAACTTTATGCAGTATACTTTACACTATCCTTATTGTTGTCATCATCGTCATCACCATTATTATCCATAATTACTACTAAGACTACTATCATATACCATGTCTGTCCTTGACTTTACACACACACACACACACACACACACACACACACACGTCAATTAGCGTCATACAGGTCACAATTGTCACTGATATGTACACATACACATGCAACACCTCTCACAAACATTACTTAGAATTTTGCATTACTTAGATAGATATTGAGCCAATGAGAGAGCTTGTATTCAATCACTGAGCCTGCTAGAAACAACAGCTGAATGTCTCTCAAATTTCAAATTACTCTCCACCCCCTTAAAAAAAAAAAGGAAGACCCATTACCTTTGATGACAGTTCTGCTGGATTAGGGTTAAACTGGGGTTAGACATCAACTGTCATCTTTAGTTTTGAAGTATTGTCTGTGGTGTGAAACTTTATTCTTTTATTAATAAGCATTTTGAGTGTGGCCGTTGCCAGTACCGCCTAACTGGCCTTCGTAGGATTTTCGAGTGAGATCGTTGCCAGTGCCCCTGGACTGGCTCTTGTGCGGGTAGCACATAAAATACACCATTTTGAGCATGGCCGTTGCCAGTACCGCCTGACTGGCCTTCGTGCGGGTGACACGTAAAAGCACCCACTACACTCTCTGAGTGGTTGGCGTTAGGAAGGGCATCCAGCTGTAGAAACTCTGCCAAATCAGATTGGAGCCTGGTGTAGCCATCTGGTTTCACCAGTCCTCAGTCAAATCGTCCAACCCATGCTAGCATGGAAAGCGGATGTTAAACGATGATGATGATGATGATGATGATAAACCTTGCTTTTAGGTTCTAATGGCCCACGTCTTCATCAGCTCGTTAAGTCATTTAAGCCATATTTTGTGACGTTATAACACACTTGAGTAGGAATGTTAAAGGGTTAAACATAACCATTTTGTCAAAGTGAAGAAGCTCAAATTTCCTCCTTCAACAGGATTTTATTTTTTTATTTCTGTTCATGTGTGTCTCCTACTGAATTATGTTTTGTGCGTCATATTGGAGTTTTATCTGACAACCAACATTGTTGATAACTTCCTCAAGTTTAGGATTGTCCATGAAATTTGTTCTTGTGTGTGTGTGTGTGTGTGTGTTGTGTTTATCCGTTATCTTTCACTTGTTATAGGGGTGACACCTTGAAGAGTTCAGTCAAACAAATGGCCGTCAGGACTTATTTCACTTAAAGTTTGGGTCTTGTTTTATTGGTCTCTTTTGCTGAACTGCTCTAAACAAACAACCCCCAGTTGTCAAGCGAGGGTGGAGACAGATCAAGCACAAACACAAAGACATGCACATATCTGTCTGTCTGTCTGTCTGTCTATCTGACTGTTTGTCTGTCTATATGACTATCTGACTATCTATCTGTCTGTCTGTCTATCTATCTGACTATCTGTCTATCTGACTATCTGTCTGTCTGTCTGTCTGCCTGCCTGTCTGTCTGTCTGTCTGTCTGTCTGTTTTTTTGTCTGTCCGTCTGTCTGACTGTCTCTCTCTCTCTCTGTATATATGTATATATATATATATATATATATATATATATATATATATACACACGCACACACACATATACATATACACATACATACACACATGATGGGCTCTTTCAGTTACCATCCACCAAATCTACTGATAAATCTTTGTTGTCGTCATTGTCATCATCATCATCGTCGACATCATCATTGTTATGTGTATTTTTCCAAGCTGCTATGGTATGGAGAATTTGTCATGGATTAAATCAGTTTTAAGAGTTCCACCTCTCTTGGATGGGTTGAGTTGGGTTGGGTGGGGTGGGGTGAGAGTGCATTGTCATACTTTCGGTGTTCCATTTTTGTCAACTTTTTCTGTGGTAGGATGCCATTAATAACACCAACCACTTCACAAGGTCTACTGGGTGCATTTTATTCTGGCGCCACCATCACTAGAAAGATTGTATTGCTTCTGGCAAAACTGAAGAGTTTGCTTCTACTGTACACTGAAGAGAGAATGATGAAACAGACAGTGAGGAGAATGTGTTTGCAGAGAGAGAAAGGGAGAGAGAGAGTCATAGACAGCTACATGATAGTTGTTGGTAAAGAGGTTGGATACAAACAGAGTGAGTGGTGTGGTGAGAAAGAATGAAGGAAGTCAACGAGTGAATGAAGACGGATGGTTCCTAGGGAGTGGGAGTCATGGATAGTTATGAATGTCGGTAATAAAGGACAGAGGAGGAAATCCTGGGATAAAGAAGGAGAGGAGCAAGAGATGACTAGCAATAAAGGAGTGTGGATGGAATAGGGACAGATCCAATACAAAGTCATCCCATCATGATATACATACCACCACCACCACCACCACTACCACTAATGTATAAGTCATTATATGACTGCCAGCTTCCTCTGCTATCTTAATTGTTGTAATCATTCAGAGAATTAATCCTAAGCAATTGCCATTTGCTAAAGATTTCTATGTTAAGGCTGGGCTTAATGGTTTTGCTTTGATCTTTCACTCATCTTACACTAGACTAAAGTTATCCCTAAAGGTCATTAAATTCTACTTAGTAAAGAAAAGAAAACAAAAAAAAACAAATGTAATTTTCCAATATTTCTCGAGTTAACTCTTTTATCCCCCCCCCCCCCATCAAACATGTTCGCTGGAACTAGATCGAGTGGATGGAGTCCCTGACTGTAATTTCCTAGAATAGTTTTGCCTTTGTTGCAGCTATTGGTATATGTTTTATAATTATTTTGGGATTTTCTCATTATTACTGAAGTCTACTGTTTACTGAAGAAGACTAATAAAATAGAAACATGCCAGAAATTGTCTCCTCTTGTACTTGCAGAAACAGTATTATTCCATGGAGTTTGAAAAATTTGTATCCCAAATCTTTCACTTGACTTTATGTTTCTTTGTTTATAAACTTGTTGAAAATTATATCCTATTATATCAATTATATCCTACTATATCAATATTTTGGTGAAGTTACTTGACTCTTCTTTTCACAGTGCAACGGTTTTATCCATCTGAGGAATAATTAAGTTGTACAACCTATTTTGTTGTTTTTAGATTTTAAACACTCCCACAGAAGGGAGTTTTTAACTAAAAATTGCTTGGATACTCTCAACTGATTGAAGCTTTTCAACTAATTGTATTACATATGTGAGATGCTACAATAGAAGTAGACATGTTTCACTTGCCTCACTAATGACTTGTAGAGAGGCATGAATGTTACACAATCCTTTTTAGAAATTTGAGGTATTCTGCCACTCAAAGAAATAGTGTGAATGAATCATAAAACTTTAAGGAACAAATAAGACACTTGGTTTGTCTGGGAAATGAATGAAGATCACAACAGCCTCAACTGTTTTGACACCAATCTGCCTGAGACTGTCCATGGTTCTATCAAAATTTTATATTAATTTGTTCCAGACACCAGGTTAATAATGAGAAAGTTCTAATGACCTTCGTCTGAAATCTTTTGTCACACATTTTGTGACCTCTTCAGCAACCTTCCATCCCCTGTGTCTCCTCCTGTTCTGTTTAGTCCATTCTGTCTTTTGGTGGTGTGTATTCTTATCTATACATGCGTTTGCATCTGTGTGTGTGTGTGTGTGTCTGTATGTGTGGTTAGTATGCATGTATAGTTGTTTTACTGATTTCTCCATCATTTTCAAAAATTAATCGAAACAGAAGCATTATATGTCAACTGAAGTATGCTAATAAAGGGGTTAAAATAACTTATCATTCCAGGTTTCCTGCCTGAGATTGAGGGATTGTTTAAGGGTATAAATTTATCTCTTACCCACAATGTTGCTATAGAAACTCTAAGTTGTGGTTTGAGAAGGAAGATATTCTACATCTTAATATGAAAGAAAAAAAAACAAAACTGTAAAGTTGTGAAAAAAAAAATATGCAAGTTTAGAATTCCATCATGCACCAACTTGATATTGTTTCCAGAAG